>NC_079201.1:11869806-11924806 GCF_029499605.1 Hyla sarda | reverse complement strand
GGGTTGTATGAGGGGCCTTACTGCTATATGGGGGTTGTATGAGGGGCCTTACTGCTATATGGGGGTTGTTGAGGGGCCTTACTGCTATATGGGTGTTGTATGAGGGGCCTTACTGCTATATGGGGGTTGTATGAGGGGCCTTACTGCTATATGGGGGTTGTATGAGGGGCCTTACTGCTATATGGGGGTTGTATGAGGGGCCTTACTGCTATATGGGGGTTGTATGAGGGGCCTTACTGCTATATGGGGGTTGTATGAGGGGCCTTACTGCTATATGGGGGTTGTATGAGGGGCCTTACTGCTATATGGGGGTTGTATGAGGGGCCTTACTGCTATATGGGGGTTGTATGAGGGGCCTTACTGCCATATGGGGGTTGTATGAGGGGCCTTACTGCTATATGAGGGTTGTATGACAGCCTTTGGCTGTCCGGGCATGCTGGGAGTTTAAGTTTTGCAACAGCTGGAGGTCCGTAGTTTGAAGACCGTTGGTTTATATCCAAACTGATTCATCATTAAAAAATACAAAAAAAACGTAAAAATAATCTTATTTTTGCATTACACTGTTTTCAAAGTCAACTTATTCTGCACCCAATAGATCCATCCACGTAACGTCTCTAAGAGGCTTGTTTCCTCCATGAAGGCACAGACGTTACAAGTATGGATGAAGCTTTCTTAAGATAATGGGCTTATCCCCAGGACAGGGCCACCTATCGGTTTCACTGGCTTACAGTGATACGGCATTATATTTATTGTGTAGAGCTGTAGAACTAAGGACCAGGGATCCGGAGCAGAAGGAAAGGGCTTTTGCAAATGGACAACATTTCTGTATAGACTGGAAATATAACTTTTATCCTCTGTATTATTTCAGAGTACAGACCACCCCTGCGGAGCAAGACGTCTACAGGTAAGAACCTACAAGGCAACAATACTGTGCAGCTCCAGATCTTTATATGAGGGGTATAGAGCAGAGGTCCTCAACCCAGTCCTCAAGACCACCAACAGTCCAGATCTTTATATGAGTGGTATAGAGCAGAGGTCCCCAACCCAGTCCTCAAGACCACCAACAGTCCAGATCTTTATATGAGTGGTATAGAGCAGAGGTCCTCAACCCAGTCCTCAAGACCACCAACAGTCCAGATCTTTATATGAGTGGTATAGAGCAGAGGTCCTCAACCCAGTCCTCAAGACCACCAACAGTCCAGATCTTTATATGAGTGGTATAGAGCAGAGGTCCCCAACCCAGTCCACAAGACCACCAACAGTCCAGATCTTTATATGAGTGGTATAGAGCAGAGGTCCCCAACCCGGTCCTCAAGACCACCAACAGTCCAGATCTTTATATGAGTGGTATAGAGTAGAGGTCCCCAACCCAGTCCACAAGGACCACCAACAGTCCAGATCTTTATATGAGTGGTATAGAGCAGAGGTCCTCAACCCAGTCCTCAAGACCACCAACAGTCCAGATCTTTATATGAGTGGTATAGAGCAGAGGTCCTCAACCCAGTCCTCAAGACCACCAACAGTCCAGATCTTTATATGAGTGGTATAGAGCAGAGGTCCCCAACCCAGTCCTCAAGACCACCAACAGTCCAGATCTTTATATGAGTGGTATAGAGCAGAGGTCCCCAACCCAGTCCTCAAGGATACCAACAGTCCAGATCTTTATATGAGTGGTATAGAACAGAGGTCCCCAACCTAGTCCTCAAGACCATCAACAGTCCAGATCTTTATATGAGTGGTATAGAGCAGAGGTCCCCAACCTAGTCCTCAAGACCACCAACAGTCCAGATCTTTATATGAGTGGTATAGAGAAGAGGTCACCAACCCAGTCCTCAAGATCACCAACAGTCCAGATCTTTATATGAGTGGTATAGAGCAGAGGTCCCTAACCCAGTCCTCAAGACCCACCAACAGTCCAGATCTTTATATGAGTGGTATAGAGCAGAGGTCCACAACCCAGTCCTCAAGACCCACCAACAGTCCAGATCTTTATATGAGTGGTATAGACCAGAGGTCACCAACCCAGTCCTCAAGACCACCAACAGTCCAGATCTTTATATGAGTGGTATAGAGAAGAGGTCCCCAACCCAGTCCTCAAGGCCACCAACAGTCCAGATCTTTATATGAGTGGTATAGAGCAGAGGTCCCCAACCTAGTCCTCAAGACCATCAACAGTCCAGATCTTTATATGAGTGGTATAGAGCAGAGGTCCCTAACCCAGTCCTCAAGACCCACCAACAGTCCAGATCTTTATATGAGTGGTATAGACCAGAGGTCACCAACCCAGTCCTCAAGATCACCAACAGTCCAGATCTTTATATGAGTGGTATAGAGCAGAGGTCCTCAACCCAGTCCTCAAGACCACCAACAGTCGAGATCTTTATATGAGTGGTATAGAGCAGAGATGCCCAACCCAGTCCTCAAGGTCACCAGCAGTCCAGATCTTTATATGAGTGGTATAGAACAGAGGTCCCCCAACCCAGTCCTCAAGTCCACCAACAGTCCAGATCTTTATATGAGTGGTATAGAGCAGAGGTCCCCAACCCAGTCCTCAAGGCCACCAACAGTCCAGATCTTTATATGAGTGGTATAGAGCAGAGGTCCTCAACCCAGTCCTCAAGACCACCAACAGTCCAGATCTTTATATGAGTGGTATAGAGCAGAGGTCCCCAACCCAGTCCTCAAGACCACCAACAGTCCAGATCTTTATATGAGTGGTATAGAGCAGAGGTCCACAACCCAGTCCTCAAGTCCACCAACAGTCCAGATCTTTATATGAGTGGTATAGAGCAGAGGTCCACAACCCAGTCCTCAAGACCACCAACAGTCCAGATCTTTATATGAGTGGTATAGAGCAGAGGTCCTCAACCCAGTCCTCCAGACCACCAACAGTCCAGATCTTTATATGAGTGGTATAGAGCAGAGGTCCCCAACCCAGTCCTCAAGACCACTAACAGTCCAGATCTTTATATGAGTGGTATAGAGCAGAGGTCCCCAACCTAATCCTCAAGACCACCAACAGTCCAGATCTTTATATGAGTGGTATAGGGCAGATGTCCCCAACCCAGTCCTCAAGATCACCAACAGTCCAGATCTTTATATGAGTGGTATAGAGCAGAGGTCCCCAACCCAGTCCTCAAGACCACCAACAGTCCAGATCTTTATATGAGTGCTATAGAGCAGAGGTCCTCAACCCAGTCCTCAAGATCACCAACAGTCCAGATCTTTATATGAGTGGTATAGAGCAGAGGTCTCCAACCCAATCCTCAAGGCCACCAACAGTCCAGATCTTTATATGAGTGGTATAGAGCAGAGGTCTCCAACCCAGTCCTCAAGACCACCAACAGTCCAGATCTTTATATGAGTGGTATAGAGCAGAGGTCCTCAACCCAGTCCTCAAGGCCCACCAACAGTCCAGATCTTTATATGAGTGGTATAGAGCAGAGGTCCACAACCCAGTCCTCAAGACCACCAACAGTCCAGATCTTTATGAGTGGTATAGAGCAGAGGTCTCCAACCCAGTCCTCAAGACCACCAACAGCCCAGATCTTTATATGAGTGGTATAGAGCAGAGGTCCCCAACCCAGTCCTCAAGACCACCAACAGTCCAGATCTTTATATGAGTGGTATAGAGCAGAGGTCCCCACCCAGTCCTCAAGGCCACCAACAGTCCAGATCTTTATATGAGTGGTATAGAGCAGAGGTCCCCACCCAGTCCTCAAGGCCACCAACAGTCCAGATCTTTATATGAGTGGTATAGAGCAGAGGTCCCCACCCAGTCCTCAAGGCCACCAACAGTACAGATCTTTATATGAGTGGTATAGACCAGAGGTCACCAACCCAGTCCTCAAGATCACCAACAGTCCAGATCTTTATATGAGTGGTATAGAGCAGAGGTCCCTAACCCAGTCCTCAAGACCCACCAACAGTCCAAATCTTTATATGAGTGGCATAGACTAGAGGTCACCAACTCAGTCCTCAAGATCACCAACAGTCCAGATCTTTATATGAGTGGTATAGAACAGAGGTCCCCAACCCAGTCCTCAAGTCCACCAACAGTCCAGATCTTAATATGAGTGGTATAGAGCAGAGGTCCTCAACCCAGTCCTCAAGACCACCAACAGTCCAGATCTTTATATGAGTGGTATAGAGCAGAGGTCCACAACCCAGTCCTCAAGACCACTAACAGTCCAGATCTTTATATGAGTGGTATAGAGCAGAGGTCCCCAACCCAGTCCTCAAGATCACCAACAGTCCAGATCTTTATATGAGTGGTATAGAGCAGAGGTCCCCAACCCAGTCCTCAAGGACCACCAACAGTCCAGATCTTTATATGAGTGGTATAGAGCAGGGGTCCACAACCCAGTCCGCAAGGCCCACCAACATTTTGGATTTTTTCACTCATATAATGAAAGTCTGGACTGTTGTTGAGCCTTGAGGACTGGGTTGGGGGACCACTGGTATAGAGGGAGTGTGTGCGCACGCATGAATATACATGATCTAATCCATGAATAAGGCTTGATGCAGAAACCCGTCAGTTTGTAACCTTGTGGATATATAAGCAGTTTTAATCCTCTGATAGCCTTCGGCTTCTGGGCATAATGGGAGTTGTAGTTGTGCAACAGCTGGAGACACACTGTTTGAAAAACACTGATCTATCTAAATGCCATCACTTTCTATGGTGAGAAAACCCATTTTGTAATGGACGGTGTTACAATGTAGGCAGCATAAGACTTCTAGATCATGACAAAATGTAACTACATCTCCCAATTATAGGGTACACATATATTTGAATATTCATAGGGGACACCTAAATGGATGGGATGTACCTACCTTCTGACACTGTTAGTGCCCTTTGGCTGTGTGAGTCATACTGCACAGTATTTATAAGCCATGCTGACAGGTGTTCGCTCATTCCCCGACAGCTTTTGCCATTGGTGTGAAGACGAGGAGACCCCAATCTCGGCATGTCTGTGCTGAACGCATTACCTTTCATGAGGCCAGTTCACATTCGATCACCGCGACAGCAGAGACGCCACACTCTTCCTGCCAGTGAATTCCGCTGTCTTTCCCCGGAAGATGCAGTCAGCGTGTTCGAGATAGAAAGAGAGGGTAAGTAAAGGTGCTTTAAGGTTATTTTTTATAAATATCAAAGAGCTGTTGAACTGTAGGGGGACCCAAAGGTATCCAAAAAGTTGGAAGATCCACCCAATTTTTAAGGGATCTACAACATTCCCTGTAATTGTCTATATGTAGGGCATATCATAGATGCAGACAGGAAGTTGTGTAGTCCTCTCATTGTCAGTGAAGTGTTGTCCCAGCAGCTCCCTCTTTCTCCTGACAGAAAGGGGTGTAGTCCTCTCATTGTCAGTGAAGTGCTGTCTGAGCAGCTCCCCTTTTCTCCTGACAGGAAATTGTGTAGTCTTCTCATTGTCAGTGTGGTGTTGTCTAAGCAGCCTCCTGGCTCCTCCCTCTCTACTGACAGGAAGTTTTGTAGTCCTCTTATTGCCAGTGTGCTGTAATCTTCAGGTCACTGGTTCCTCCCTTTCTCATGAGACAACATATCATCACCTACTGTCTCAGGATTATATAGATTATGGAGGAGATTTATCAAAACCTGTCCAGAGGAAAAGTTGCTGAGTTGCCCATAGCAACCAATCAGAGCGCTTTTTTTTCAGAGGCCTTTTAAAAAATGGAAAAAGCGATCTGATTGGTTGCTATGGGCAACTTAGCAACTTTTCCTCTGGACAGGTTTTGATATATCTCTCCAATATCTATTGGGACATTGTGCCACAGGCAGAAGAGCTGACAGGGAATGCATACAGCAGGTGCTGCAACCTCCAAGATTATGTATAGGTTCTGCAACAGCTCTGGGCGGGGCATTAGCAGGATTGCTGTGGGAGGGGAATAGGCAGGGTGGGAGGACTGTGATGAAGACAATACATTCTTGGAGTTGTAGTACTGAGAAACTGCTCAACCTGGAAGTACAGGACTAAAACCCAAAGACAAAGCAAATGGATTTTAGTAGTTTCAGAACTGGGGCAGACAGGTAAGTAAGTGTGAAGTCATACCACGCCCCCTCCATTGATGTCTCCGTTGTTTTCACGCCCCCTCCCGTAGACATCAATAGAGGGGGCATGGCGTGACATCACAAGGCGGCGTGGTCGTGGCACAGCAACCGCTGCTCCAATCCTTCTGAACCGGATGTTCAGAATGCTGGGGCTTGGGAGTTCCCCTTTAAGGAGAGTAAAGCTGTTTTTCTTGTTAAAATTTTTCATGTTTTCAGTTTAGTTCCTAGGATTTCAGACAGGGGTTATTTTATACTGATGTTCTTCCGTATTCTGACAGCCTTCATTTCCGTATCTGGAGAATGTCCCCTCCATCTGGATGAAGTACGACATTTCTTGACCCTTTGCCCTGAGCTTTCTCTCGGCTGGTTCGAAGAGGGACGACTTGTGGCGTTTATCATAGGGTCATTATGGGATCAGGACAAGCTAAACCAGGTAAGAGAAAACGCACAATGTTCTGTAGATTGGGAACATACATCAATAACATCAATAACGTTCCCAAGGAGCAATTTAAAGATGTTGTGGTAAAACTATTAGGCACTTCTGTATCAGAGCTATGCTCGTCGGTTAAAGGGGTACTCCGCCCCTAGACATCTTATCCCCTATCCAAAGGAGGTACAGCTATGGAGGCTCGTGACGTTGTGGCTACGCCCCCAATGCAAGTCTATGGGAGGGGGCATGATGTCTGTCACACCACCTCCCATAGACTTGCATTGAGGGGGCGTGGCCATGACATCACGATCAGGGTGTGCCTGTGACGTCACAAGCCTCCGCCCCGCATCGCCAGTCATCCGACACGGAGCAAAGTTCACTCCGTGCACCAGATGTCTGTGGTGCCGCAGCCAAGATCGCAGGGGTCCCCAATAGCGGGACCCCCGCAATCAGAAATCTTATCCCTCTATCCTTTGGATAGGGGATATGTTGTCTAGGGGCGGAGTACCCCTTTAACTATTTATGGACAGTAATGACTCAATTTGGATAAAACTATAAAGTGTACATAGGGCTGGGCATGTATAACAGTACCATTACCCATTTCACGTTTTCCTCCTCTGGTTGTAAATAGGGGATAAGATGTCTAGGGGCGGAGTACCCCTTTCAAGGGGTTTCCCAGTTTTAGAAAATTGCATTTATAAAATAAAAAAATCACCCCAAGATATATGACTTACTAATACAGAGTTATGACAAATTGTGCTGGCTTCACAATGTTCAGTACATTGTTTTACCATAATGTTGCAGTCTACTGTCAGATCAGTGGCAGGCTGTAATAGTAGATTTTACATGGCAGCCACAGAGACCTTCAGAAAGCCCCTGTCTGCCATGATAATGTAATCAGACAGTGCCGATTGGAACTTTAAAAAAGCAGCCGACTGTCACTTAGCCACCTAAATGCCGCAGTCACTATTGACTGCAGCATTTAGTAGGTTAAAAGACTGGAATCAGAGCCATCTCTGTTGGCAAGTGTCAGCTGCTTTTGGCAGCCAGTACCCGCCTTGTATGACGGGTTCTGGCTGCAATAGGGCTTCGGCTAATACTCCTAAAACACTGCCTGATTTTAGCCTCACCCACTGAGCCAGGGATAATATTGAATTAATGATATAATAAAAAGTGCAAGTCTAGTTTCACTCGGGCGGCAGTACTCGTGTTTAAAGGAATTCTCCAGGGAACTTAACCCACAGGCTATCCTTTCCCTCTCACCACCCTATTTAATTGTCTAAACATTATTCATTAGCTATATAAAGCTGTTTCCCCTCTTTTAGTTTTTACTTACACACAGGGAGCAAGGAAAATACATTATCCAGCCATCCACTGTGTCTCTGACCATGTCCCTCTCTGGAAGCAGCCCCCACCTTCCTGAGAGACACAGACCAGATGGTTTCTGCCCTGAACTGAGGAATCATGCTCCCTTTAGTGCTAAGAGGTGTAGCCTTAGCCATTCACGCACTGTATCTCTCTTCTCACAGAGCAGGAGCGTGGGGGCTGCTCTCAGAGAGGGAGCTAGACAGCAGTGGCAGGAGAGCTACAATGGCTGCTGGGAAATGTAATATTCATGTTGAAGAGGTGGGAAGGATGGCAAAGAATATCAAGCAGCCAGAGAACACAACAGGGGCCACAGGAGCCATGCATATCAGGCAGGATCATTAATGGGGAACATTTCCAAGTAGTGTGATGGCTTTGGAGCCATGTTTTTTTATATGTACTTCCCTGGAGCACACCTTTAAATTTTCGCTGAACCTGAGACTACTATGTTGAAGATACAGATTATTATTTTATTTTTTTGCGGTAGACCCATAGACTTGCATGGGACTTCCGCCAAGTCTGTATCTTGTAACGCCGTAGTCTCGCGCCAGTCACGGAGGTGCCGCAAAAATGTAAACATATATAAAAGGAATACGATTTGAATATTCTAGTGATGTCGCTTCTAACCATGGTCTCTTTTCTAGGACGCCCTCACCCTGCACAAACCGCACGGATGGTCAGTCCACATCCATGTCCTCGCCGTACACCGCACGTTCCGGCAGCAGGGCAAAGGGTCTATCCTGCTGTGGCGCTACCTCCAGTACCTGCGATGCCTGCCTTTTGCGCGGCGGGCCGTGCTCATGTGCGAAGATTTTCTGGTTCCTTTCTATTCCAAGTGCGGCTTCAAGGCTGTGGGCCCGTGCAACATCATCGTCGGACCCCTGAATTTTATCGAGATGCACTGCCCGGTCAAAGGTCATGCCTTTATGCGTAGAAATAGCGGTTGCTAGCCCCCCCCTAACCTTACATCTCCCGATTTTACAATACTGAAAGGGGTACTCCGCCTCTAGACATCTTATCCCCTATCCAAAACATAGGGGATAAGATGTCTGATTGCAATGGTCCTACCCAGCATTTGTTTAGAGCGTCGGAGGCTCGTAACGTCACGGCCACCTCCCATAGACTTGCATTGAGGGGGCGTGGCCGTGAAATCACAAGCGGGGTGTGGCCATGACATCACGAGCCTCCAGCCCGCATCCCCAGGCATCCAGCACGGATGGAAGGGATAAGATGTCTAGGGGCGGACTACCCCTTTAACCCTTTGCTTCTCAAGGGCTGCCCCAGGGGCAAACAGGGTTCTGCTCATGGTAATTCAGACACGGAATGATCAATATGAATGCATGAAATGTCCACACAAAAATGGCGTCCTGTGTCCCCGGGCCGCAGTCGAGAAGCCCCTTTTGCACCTCTGTATAAATCCCACCATCGCGCGAATGATTTCACTGTACAAAGCCCCAATTGATATGAACTGTCATAATAAATCTTGTGTTTTTTTTTTATTTTTCTGGTTTTCTATGTCTGTCTTATGTAAGAATTATTCCTTATAAGAATTATTCCTTATAATAGAAATTTACCAACGTTTAGCAATTTAGTAAAGTTGATATTTATTCTAGTAAAGGTATTTAACAATATGTGTCACGATGGTCTGTATCTAGTTATGATGTGAATTAAATCAGTGTCTATGGTAGTGTTTCCCATCCAGGGTGCCTCCAGCTGTTGCAAAACCACAACTCCAAGCATGCCCGAACAGGCATGTGGGAGTTGTAGTTTTGCAACAGCTGGAGGCACCCTGGTTGGGAAACACTGGTCTATACCTTACTGTACAGTCTTTAGCTGCCATCTGTTTCTTGCAGGACTGATATTAAAGGGGTACTCCCATGGAAAACCTTTTTTTTTTTTTATAAATCAACTGGTGCCAGATTTGTTAATGGGTTTGTAAATGACTTTTATTTAAAAAAAAAAAAAAATCTTAATCCTTCCAGTACATTTTATGGGCTGTATACTACAGGGGAAATGCTTTTCTTTTTGCATTTCTCTTCTGTCACAACTACAGTGCTCTCTGCTGACATCTGCTGTCCATTTTAGGAACTGTCCAGAGCAGCATATGTTTGCTATGGGGATTTTCTCCTGATCTGGTTGAGACAGAAGAGAAATCCAAAAAGAAAAGAATTTCCTCTGTAGTATACAGCCCCTAAAAAGTACTGGAAGGATTAAGTTTTTTTAATAGAAGTAATTTACAAATCTTTCTGGCACCAGTTGATTTAAAAAAAATTAAAAAAGTTTTCCACCGGAGTACCCCTTTAAAAGAGTATCTCGGTTTTCAAAAAATTATATATATATATATATAAACTTACTAATAGGGTACGTTCACACGGGCGGATTTTGCTACCATTGACTTCAATGTGTCAGCAGAAAGTCCGCTATAGAGGTAAATATGCAGACTTTCCTTCAGGCCCCTTGAAGTCCATGGTAGCAAAAACCGCTGAGGATTTTCCGCAGCAAAGACGCTGCGGAAATTCTGCAGGTAATCCGCCCGTGTGGACGTACCCATACAGTGTTATGGCAAATTGTGCTGGCTTCTTAATGTTTTTGCTTGATTCAACCTTGACAGGAAGTTGTGTAGTCCTCTCATTCTCAGTGTGGTGTTGTCTTGGCAGCTTCCCAGCTCCTTTCTCTTTCCTGACAGGAAGTTTTTTTAGCACTCTTATTTGTCAGTGTGTTGTTGTCACCAGCTTCTCCCTTTCTCCTGACAGGTAATCCGCCCATGTGAACGTACCCACAGTGTTATGGCACATTGTATTGGCTTCATGATATTGTTGCTTAAAGGGTTATTCCAGGAAAAAAACTTTTTTCTTTATATCAACTGGCTCCAGAAAATTAAACAAATTTGTAAATGACTTCTATTAAAAAATCTTTATAAATGATCATAATTATCAGCAGCTGAAGTTGAGTTGTTGTTTTCTGTCTGGCAACAGTGCTCTCTGCTGACATCTCTGCTTGTCTCGGGAACTGCACAGAGTAGAAAGAGGTTTGCTATGGGGATTTGCTTCTAAACTGGGCGGTTCCCGAGACACGTGTCATCAGAGCACTTAGACAGAAAAGAACCACTCAACTTCAGCAGCTCATAAGTACGGAAAGGATGAAGATTTTTTTAATAGAAGTAATTTACAAATCTGTTTAACTTTCCGGAGCCAGTTGATATATAAATAAAAGTTTTCCTGGAATACCCCTTTAATTCAACCCTGACAGGAAGTCGTGAAGTCTTCTCAATGTCAGTATGGTGGTGTTTTGGCAGCTTTTCCCTCTTTTCTGACAAAGTTGTGTAGTCCTCGTATTGTCAGTTTGGATTTATCTCAGCGGCTCCTCCATCTCGTCTGACAGGATGTTGTGTAGTCCTTTGATTGTCAGTGTGGTGTTGTCTCAGCAGCTCCTTGGCTCCTCCTCTCCTTAGACAACACATCATCCTCTGCTGTCCCAGGAGGTGTGGCTGGATCTTGTTTGTAAGCGCTAGCCCCGCCCCTTGAGTGATGTCACCTCTTCCCAGTTTACATCACCATCTCCCTGTCATATACATAACATACAACATGCTACCTATGGTCAGATTAGGACATATGGCAGTTGTCAGAAGAGGCTCAAATGAAGCCGCCCTTAAAAGGGGTTTATTGGGTTAAAAACTCAGATGATGCCCAGGACAGGAGGGATCGGGGGGCTGGAGTCACCTTGCTAAGTGATTAAAGGAGTTCTCCGGAGCTTAGACATCTTATCCCCTATCCAAAGGATAGGGGATAAGATGCCTAATCACTGGGGACCCCCATGATCTTGCACGCAGCACCCCAGTTAAAATCAGTCCCCGGAGCGCATTCGCTCCGGGTCTGATTACCGGCGACCACAGGGCCGGCGGCGTGTGACGTCACGCCTCCGCCCCCGTGTGACATCACGCTCCGCCCCTCAATGCAAGCCTGTGGGAGGGGGCGTGATAGCTGTCACGCCCCCTCCCATAGGCTTGCATTGAGGGGCGGAGCCGTGATGTCACACGCCATCGGCCCTGTGGTCGCCAATAATCAGACCCGGAGCGAACGCGCTCCGGGGACTGATTTTAACTGGGGTGCTGCGTGCAAGATCACAGGGGTCCCCAGCAATTAGGCATCTTATCCCCTATCTTTTGGATAGGGGGTAAGATGTCTAAGTGCCGGAGTACCCCTTTAAGCCCAAAGTGACAGCCCACTCAACCAATCACTGGTCACAATGATGTCCCACCTGATCTGGTCATTGGCTGAGTGAGTTGTCTACGGCAAGGCGGGGGCAGGAGCATTCAGTGGTAAGAACACAGGGGTCCTAGAAGTTGCACCCCCGCGAGAATATTTTTGGCCGGATTTTGCCATGCGAGACTTTACAAGCAGGGGTCAAGTCCTGGAGGAAAAAAAGTAAGGGAACTCACCCAAGTTTTCCACTCAAGGGCTAGTCCTGCAGGACTCCTGCTAATGGGAACGGTGTTCCCGCTGTGGAAAAAGTGCAGGAACTCCGTTCCCACGCGTTCCTGCAGGACTTGAGCCCTCCTCATAAGACTAGTGATCCCGTCTACCATCTCTCCTGGCTTGTAACGAAGCTCATCCCCTACAACAGGATAGAGAACAAAGATGCTGCTGCAATTCAGTCACACAGGACACACAAAGTGAAAACATAATATCAGTGTTTTATTCCAAAAACTGTTCAGGGCTTCCCGGTTAAACCAGTGGCAAAAGTGCCCGCAACAGCTCCTGCATTACAAACCCCTCCCCCCCCACCGACCCCGTCCTTTCGGTTGTACGGAGGGAGAGAACGGTGTCGTTGCTTTAAATAAATTAAATATAAACATTTCACAAAAAAAAAAAAGTTGCATCAAAAACGACCTTGATTGCATAGGTCATGTGACATGAGAACAGCGCTGGTACAAAAAAAATCAACATTCACTCCAAAAGAACGCAACATTTCGCAGAGCGGACCCTAATGCGCAGCAAAAGGGTTCGGTGGTGGTGGTGTTTTTTTTTTTTTTTATTTTTTTTAAATCCAAGTGTTCCATGCAAAAAGTCTTACGTTATAAAATACTCTACCCTTTCTGGAAAAAACAAAAGCCCTTTCTCAAGGTTTTCAGTAGATTCATCTTGCAGATGTTTTGCACAGTGAGATATATAGATAGATATATATATATATATATATATATATATATATACACACACATACATATATATATATATCTTCTCGCCGCGCATAGATTTGGTCCATCGATGAAAAAACGTAGAGAATGTCGTGTCCCTGATATACATTTTATATATATATATATATATATATATATGTGCATTTTGCCTTGGGTGAGGTACAGGAGATCCCTGAAGTCCTAATCTAGGACTGGAAAGGTGATATACATTGTGTGCCTGGGTAAGCCTGTAGTTCGAAGGGGGGAGTGAAAGGTTAAAGGGGTACTCTGGCCAAAGGGGGATAAGATGTCTGACCGCCAATGGGACCCCCCACGATCTCAGTGCTGCACCCACATATGCGGGGCTGTGTCCCCAGTCTCAGAATTCTCTTTGTTTCCGGGACTGGGGACGTGACGCCACTTCCCCTCGTGATGTCATGCCGTGCCCCCTCCATTCATGTCTATGGGAGGGGGCGTGACTGTCGTCACGCCCCCTCCCATAGACATGAATGGAGGGGGCGCGGCATGACATCACGAGGGGGCGTGGTGTGACATCACGTCCCCAGTCCCGGAAACAAAGAGCATTCCGATACTTGTGACAGCCCCGCATAGAATGCGGGTGTTGCTTTTTGGCTGCTTTTTGGCGGATGACCCCTTTAAATCTGACATTTCACAACTTTCCCCACCATTGCCAATAATTATAAGACCCATATATATATATATATATATATATATATATATAGATCCATATTATGTCCAAGTACTAGAGCAGTTAATGTCATCATTTAGGGAAATGTCGGTTAATTGCTCTACATGCACCTATAATTGTATAATGGGTGATTATGTACGCCTGTAACCAGTGCAATGTGCAAGCGCGCCCACAATGGAGGTCCAGAAATGAACATCCTTAAAGGGGTACTCCGCTGCTCAGCGTTTGGAACTAAATGTTCCGTATGCTTAGAGCCGGCGTCGGGAGCTCGTGACGTCATAGCCCCGCCCCTCATGATGTCACGCCCCACCCCCTCAATGCAAGTCTATGGGAGGGGGCGTGACGCCTGTCACGCCCCCTCCCATAGAGCTTGCATTGAGGGGGCGGGGCGTGACATCATGAACGGCGGGGCTATGACATCACGAGCTCCCGGTACTGGCTCTAAGCATGTGGAGCATTTTGCTCCGAACACTGAGCAGCGGAGTACCCCTTTAAGACTAGTTTAGTCTTGATCCGTAACAGATAGAGGGTGTAAATTTTGATTAGGAGACATGCATAGGCAGTTAAAGGGGAACTCCAGTTGTTAAAGGAGTACTATGGCGCTTTTTTTTATATTAACCCTCCGTGCCAGGGCTGGAAAATGAAACAAAACAAACTTTAACTCACCTGCCTACGTTCCCCCGTTGCTCCGATGTCTGTGTCCCGTTCTTTCCGGTCCCATGTCTTCTTCCGCTTCCTGCGGGTCGGTGAGTCACGCTGCTCTCAGCCTATCACCGGCCGCAGCAATGTCCCGCTGCAGCAGGTGATAGGCCGAGAGCAGCGTCACTCACCGACCAGCAGGAAGCGGAAGAAGACATGGGACCGGAAAGAACGGGACACAGACATCGGAGCAACGGGGGAACGTAGGCAGGTGAGTTAAAGTTTGTTTTGTTTCATTTGGCAGCCCGGGCACGGAGGGTTAATAATAAAAAAAAAAAAAAAAGCACCATAGTACTCCTTTAACGTATCCCCTATCGACACGATAGGGGATAAGTGTCTGATCACGGGGTGTTTGATCACTGGTACCCTCCTGCCCAGCACCCTGGCTCCGTGCAAGGAGCTGTGTCGACCATCGCATGGGGCAATGGCCGACGCGTCCTCTCCATGCATCTCTATGGGAGAGCCGCATTTACAGCGTTCACCTATGTCTGGCTCTCCCATAGAGATGCATGGAGGAGGCGTGATGAACACAGCTCAGTGCTGGGAGTCGGGTGCCGGGCAACAATTTATTCCCTATTCTGTGGATAGGGGATAAATTGTTAAAGGGGTATTCCAGGAAAAAAACTATTTTTTTATATATCAACTGGCTCCAGAAAGTTAAACAGATTTGTAAATTACTTCTATTAAAAAAATCTTAATCCTTTCCCGTACTTATGTGCTGCTGAAGTTGAGTTGTTCTTATCTGTCTGGAAACAGTGCTCTCTGCTGACATCTCTGCTTGTCTTGGGAACTGCACAGAGTAGAAGAGGTTTGCTATGGGGATTTGCTTCTACTCTGGACAGTTCCCGAGACACGTGTCATCAGAGAGCACTTAGACAGAAAAGAACAACTCAACTTCAGCAGCACATAAGTACGGGAAAGGATTAAGATTTTTTTAATAATAGAAGTAATTTACAAATCTGTTTAACTTTCTGGAGCCAGTTGAGATATATATATATATATATATATATATATAAATATAAATGTTTCCTGGATAACCCCTTTAAGTACCGGAGTTCCCCTTTATTGTGATAATTTAGGACAATGTTGGTAAATTACCCTACACTCACCTATAAATGTATACAGGGTGTTCCTGAATAATGCAAGCACGCCCGTAAGCCCTGCAACGTGCAAGCATGCCCATAAAGTCATAAAAGCCCTTAAAGTTGTAGAGGGTCAGAAAGGAACATCCATCTGACTAGTTCAGTCTTGATCAGTAATGGGCGAAGGCTGTAAATTTTGGTTGGGCGAAGTGCATGTTATGTCATCATTAAAGGGGTACTCCGTAGCTCAGCGTTTGGAACAAACTGTTCCGAGCGCTGGAGCCGGGAGCTCGTGACGTCATAGCCCCACCCCCTCAATGCAAGTCTATGGGAGGGGGCGTCACGCCCCCTCCCATAGACTTGCATTGAGGGGGCGGGACGTGATGTCACGAGGGGGCGGGGCTATTACATCACGAGCTACCCACCGCCGGCTCCAGCGTTCCAAACGCTGAGCAACGGAGTACCCCTCTAAGTCCAATGTT
Source organism: Hyla sarda (assembly GCF_029499605.1). Classification (NCBI taxonomy): domain Eukaryota; kingdom Metazoa; phylum Chordata; class Amphibia; order Anura; family Hylidae; genus Hyla; species Hyla sarda. The sequence goes on along the minus strand of NC_079201.1, from coordinate 11,908,796 downwards.
GGTTAACTGCCCCACATGAACCTATATTTGTATGATGCAAGCACCCCCGTAACCCCTGCGAAGTGCAAGCACGCCCAGAATGTGATCACAGCCCTTGAAAACATGGAGGTCCAGAAAGGAACATCCATCAGACTAGTTTAGTCTTCACCTGTTGAAAATAGGGAACTGGTCAAGGGTATAAATTTGGGTTAGGAGAAGGTGGAGTTACATAGAAATGTATAGGCCTAGAGTTCCTCTGAGGTTGAAATGTAACTATACTTTGGCCCTAGTAAATGTGCACTTTATTATGACAGTCTCTTAGGCAGGGCCTAGTGTTTCCCCTATTGTTTTCTCTATACTAGAGTTTTGTCTGTAAACTGGAGTGAGACTCATTGATCCGTAGAGGCAGCGATTCTACCAGAAAACGGCAACAACCTGGAACGGGAGCTTTAGGGTTTTCTTCGTAAAAAACGTTCCCATTCTCTCAGCTGTTGCTGTTCTTAAATATGACCATGCTGGACATTACCTCTGCTGTTGAGGGTTTTACACCTAATGCATAAGTTAGGGGGGGTGATTCCTGAGCTGGTGAGGTCTTCCAGTCTTGGCAAAGCTCATTCACCCTCCTTTGGCGCCTCCAAATAACATCCACCATCAAATCAGTGGGATCCATTGTAGGCACTGAGATTTGGACTAACTCTAGAATTGGCTCAGAGACGTCCAGGTCACTACTGGCACTAAATAAAAAGATCAAGTACCTATTGCCCAGAGTGGTCATTCACATTAGTCACGTCGAAACGGATAGAAAAATCCAAGAGTTTTAATCCGAGCTCAGACTTCTGAGATCTTCAGGACCTTCAAGTTCTTTGTTCAAGTAGCCGCCACGATTCGGAAAGTTAGTGGAGCACCTGGTCTATGTCATATTTCTCACAGAACTTGTTGGTGAAGGGAATACAAGTGAGATATTCTATCCAAGCCCAGTTGATGGGATAAACATAGAGCCAGATGACTAGAGAGGCAAAAAGACCAATGAAGACCATCAAAGAAACCATGATCATCGCCCTCTTGCGGTACTTGTCGACATTGCCAAACGTAATGTAGGGGAGGAAGGCAAAAGAGAGCATAAGACCGCTCAAGAAACCAAAAATATGGGCTATGTTATCAATCCAGGGAAGGAGCCCGAAGAGGAACAGGAAGAGAACGATGCCACAAAGCTTTAACAATGCCTTCCAAGGCTTGGCCAAGATCTGCCAGCTCTGGAAAAGTTCAACGAAGAGGCACGCCAGAAGACCGAACTGAGATCCTGCTGGACCGACCTGCAATAGAAGACATGACCAGTCAGTACACATAACAACACAGGAGAATGGAGCAAATCCTGGGTCTAAAGAAACAACATCTGCAATAGAAGACACGACCAGTCAGTACACAAAACAGGAGAATGGGGCAAATCCTGGGTCTACAGTAACAATATCTAAAATGTAAGACACGACCGGTCAGTACACAAAACAACACAGGAGAATGGGGGCAAATCCTGGGTCTACACTAACAAAATCTGCAATGTAAGACACGACTGGTCAGTACACAAAACAACACAGAAGAATGGAGCAAATCCTTGGTCTACAGAAACAATAGCTGTAATAAAAGACACGACCAGTCAGTATACAAAACCACACCGGAGAATGGGGGAAAATCATGGGTCTACAGAAACAACATCTGCAATAGAATACACGACCAGTCAGTACACAAAACCACACAGAAGAATGGGGGCAAATCCTGGGTCTACAGAAACAATATCTACAATAGAAGACACGACCAGTCAGTACACAAGACAGAAGAATGGGGGCAAATCCTGGGACTACAGGAACAACATCTGCAATAGAAGACACGACCAGTCAGTACACAAAACACAGGAGAATGGAGCAAATCGTGGGTCCACAGTTACAACTTCTGCAATCGAAGACATAACCAGTCAGAACACAAGACCACACAGAACAATGGGGGCAAATCCTGGGTCCACAGTAACAATATCTGTAATAGAAGACACGACCAGTCAGTACACAAAACACAGGAGAATGGGGGTAAATCCTGGGTCTACAGAAACATCTACAATATAAGACACGACCAGTCAGTACACAAAACCACACAGGAGAATGGAGCAAATCCTGGGTCTACAGAAACAACATCTGCAATTTAAGACACGACCAGTCAGTACACAAGACAGAAGAATGGGGGCAAATCCTGGGACTACAGGAACAACATCTGCAATAGAAGACATGACCAGTCAGTACACAAAACCACACTGGAGAATGGAGCAAATCCTGGGCCTACAGAAACAAAATCTACAATATAAGACACGACCAGTCAGTACACAAAACACAGAAAAATGGGGGAAAATCCTGGGTCTAGAGAAACAACATCTACAATATAAGACACGATCAGTCAGTACACAAAACACAGAAAAATGGGGGAAAATCCTGGGTCTAGAGAAACAACATCTACAATATAAGACACGATCAGTCAGTACACAAAACAACACAGGAGAAGGTGGTCAACTCCTGGGTCTAAAGCAGCAATATCTGCAATATAAGACACGACCAGACAGTACACAAAACCACACAGGAGAATGGAGCAAATCCTGGGCCTACAGAAACAAAATATACAATATAAGACACGACCAGTCAGTACACAAAACCACACAGGAGAATGGGGGAAAATCCTGGGTCTACAGTAACAACATCTGTAATATAAGACACGACCAGTCAGTACACAAGACCGGGGAATGGGGTCAACTCCTGGGTCTACCGTAACAACATCTGCAATATACTCCAAAAAGCATCCTGCAGAGACCACCCACTGCAAGGTAAATATGTATAGACAAGTGTCTCAACTAAGTAATACCACACCAAAAATTAGAGGACACTAACCAAAGCCCTAATTGCAAAAAAATAAAAAATAAATATTTATTGAAAAATCACAAGGATAAAACATAGATTAAAATAACAATGGCACAGTGGAGAATATATATGGTGAACACATAGGTTTCGCCCAGTCGAGCTACCTCAGGGGGCAACGCCCCCTGAGGAAGCTCAACGGAGCGAAACATATGTAGGGATCTGGCACATCCCTGGGTAAGGCTTACTATTCCATTTGGTACTGTTTTTTTTTTGTTTGTTTTTATACCCCTCTGCTGTGCTACACTGTACTATTTACCTTTACTTGTTATTTCAGTAGCACAAGTGTGAGTCTAATTCATTTATTCATACAATATATTACAGCCTTCCCGAGGATGTGTTCCCCATAGACATTCTCCACTGTGCCATTGTTATTTTAATCTATGTTTTATCCTTGTGATTTTTCAATAAAGATTCATTTTGTATTTTTTGCTATTTTTTTGATAATTTATATTTCACTTTTTAGCAGTAAGAAATTCTTGCCCCTTTTTTTTAATACATTTTTTTTTTTTTTTTACGGCATTCATGGTGCGGGATCAGTAACACTCGTTTTGTGGTACAAGTATTTATTTTTTTATGATAAAATAGGGCTTTATTTGAAAATGGACATTTATTTAAAAAAAATTTCTTTTAAAGCTCTAGTCTTCTGATCTCTGTTATACTGTTATATTCTGCAGTGTTTCTGTTGTCATATGTCCCACAGGAGGCCATCAGCCGGCCTTCAGTTGCCATGACAACCATCGGGACCCCACAATCGTATCTCAGTGTCGCTGATGGGGGGCGGGGACCCCCCACTCCCTGTCAATGCTATAGATGCAGTGGTCAGTATATTTAAAAAAAAAAAAAAAAAAAAAAACAGTACCAGATGGAATAATAAGTCTTTACCAGTGATGTGCCAGACCCCTACATATGTTTCGCTCCGTCGAGCTTCCTCAGGGGGCAAAGCCCCCTGAGGAAACTCCACAGAGCGAAACATATGTGTTCAACATAGATATTCTCCACTGTGCCATTGTTATTTTAATCTATGTTTTGTCCTTGTGATTTTTCAATAAAGATTCATTTAGTATTTTTTGAAATTATGGCTTTGGTTAGTGTCCTCTTATTTTTGATGTAGTATTACTTATTTGAGACACTAGTCGATACATATTTACCTTGCAGAGACCGGGGGGTGACAGCCGTTTCACACCACCTATCTCAAGCACCGCCCGCTGCAGGGACATAACCATATGTCCGAGGACATTTAAAAAAAATAAACAACATGACAACCATCGTGACCCCACAATCGTATCTCAGTGTCGCTGATGGGGGGGGACAGGGGGAGCCCCCACTCCCTGTCAATGCTATAGATGCAGTGGTCAGTATAAAAACAAACAAAAAAAAAAAACAGTACCAGATGGAATAATAAGTCTTAACCAGTGATGTGCCAGACCCCTACATGTTTCGCTCCGTCGAGCTTCCTCAGGGGGCCCCCTGAGGAAGCTTGACGGTGCGAAACATATGTGTTCCCCATAGATATTCTCCACTGTGCCATTGTAATTTTAATCTATGTTTTATCCTTGTGATTTTTCAATAAAGATTCATTTAGAATTTTTTTCAATTATGGCTTGCTTTGGTTAGTGTCTTATTTTTGATGTAGTATTACTTAGTTGAGACACTAGTCGATACATATTTACCTTGCAGAGACCGGGGGGGGGGGGGGGGGTTTACGGCCGTTTCCCACCACCTATCTCAAGCCCGCTGCAGGGACATAACCATATGTCCGAGGGCATTTAAAAAAAGAAATAAACAACATGACAACCATCGGGACCCCACAATCATATCTCAATGTCGCTGATGGGGGTGGACAGGGGGAGCCCCCACTCCCTGTCAAAGGTATAGATGCAGTGGTCAGTATGAAAAAAAAAAAAAACAGTACCAGATGGAATAATAAGCCTTAACCAGTGATGTGCCAGACCCCTACATATGTTTCGCTCCGTCAAGCTTCCTCAGGGGGCTTCGCCCCCTGAGGAAGCTCGACGGAGCGAAACATGTGTGTTCACCATAGATATTCTCCACTGTGCCACTAACTTAGTAATTTTTGAAATTATGTCCTCTTATTTTTGATGTAGTATTACTTAGTTGAGACACTACTCTATACATATTTACCTTGCAGAGACCGGGGGGGGGGGTGACAGCCGTTTCCCACCACCTATCTCCAGCACCGCCCGCTGCAGGGACATAACCATATGTCCGAGGGCATTAAAAAAAATAATAATAATTACTTGGGCTCTAAGACGTGAGGTAAGAGAAAGTGTCTTGACCCAGTGATAGTTACAGACAGATCCACTTAGGAAACGGGTGACAAATCCTGGTTTGTTGATCATAAGGATTAGTGAAAGGTGTTATGCCAGACGGCTAATCTCTGGGTAATCATATGAAAGTAAGGGACACGAGAGGGGAATTCACGTGCCCGTCCGGTCACAGTGACCGGTTATATAAGGACAATGCTACTGATAAAGTCATATGAATCCACTAAACAGTATCCACTGTCTATAGCCTATACGAGGAGCTTTCATCTACCTACTGCACTCAAAGATTGACTGGCATGGTGCTGTGCTTTATTTTATTTATTTTTTTTTCTAATATCGGAATTTTACACACTTATTAACCCCTCAAGCATGCAGCGATTTTTCATTTTTTTGCTTTTATTTTTTTCCTCCCCGCAATAATTTTCCAACTACAGACCCATAGGAGGGACTTGTTGTCTGCATCAACAATTGTATTTTGTATTGAGACTTCACATAGAGAAAAAAAACAGACAGACATGGTCGCACATCCACAACATGCACAATGATCTAAGGCTTCTCAGGAAAATGTATTAAACTAACAGGTCATTAACGTACTTTATGATCATGAAGTGCAAGCCTACTAGCCACGTCACGGCCACCTGTAAGTAGCGGGTCCGTAACGTCCCCAGCATAAAATGGGGTGGCACTGAGCGGCGACCACCACTGCGCAGCACCAGTGCCCACAGGGGGAATGACCCACTGGCAGAGAAGCCCCAATGCTGCCCGAACCAGATCCTGGGCCTACAGACACGGCGCCCACTGCAGCAATGGACGCCGCACAGCAGCGCACCACTGTGAACAGGTGTAAAAGCTCACTTACCATGTGCTCCCAGTCAAAGACTGGGAGGCTGTCAGAAAGAGTAGGGCCCTATGCAGCGCCATTTTATACTAGGGACGTTACGGACCCGCTACTTACAGGTGGCCGTGACGTGGCTAGTGGGCTTGCACTTCATGATCACAAAAGTACACTAAAGACCTGTTAGTTTAATGAATATTGCTGAGAAGCCTTAGATCATTGTGCATGTGGTAGATGTGCGACCATGTCTGTTTTTCTCTCTATTTGAATGTACTTTGTAATGACATCACTCATTTTACCGCAAAATCTACGTTGGAAAAAAGAAAAACTAAAAAGTGCAATTTACTCTTTAGGTCCATACGATTACACTGATTCTCCATGTATTTAGGTTTTGTTTTATTTTACTACTTTAAAAAAATATTAGAACTTAGAAAAATATTATAAAAATATTAGAAATATTAGAAAAAGGAGCATGCTTAAAAGGAGAAGTCTCATGCATAAAAACTTATAATTTTTAGATTGCGGGGGGGAACGGGCCACGCCCCCCCCCCTCCATATATCTCAATGGGAGAGCTGTTTGGCTATCTCCGGCATTTCCATAGAGATATATGGAGGGGGCATGGCAGCCGCCAATTCGTGGGGGGGGGTTTGTGACGTTCCGTTCCAGGGGAGAGCAGAGGCCCTGTGAAGTAGATCACGGGGGGATCCCAGTGCTCGGAACCCCACAATCTAAAACTTGTTCTGACCCCGGGGTCAGAACAAGACAATCTTAAAGGAGTAGTCTCATGGAGGAAAAAGTTATCCCCTATAATTTTTTATATATAGGGCTGTATGAGGGCTCATTATTTGTGCCGTTATTTGCAGTTTTTATAATTTTTGCTTTGATTGGACTTTTCGATCGCTCTTTGTAAATTTTTTTATGATCTATAAAGTGACCAAAAATCAGCAATTCTCAACTTTGGAATTTTTGGGAGGGAATTTTACAGCTTTTAGACACTGAAATAAACTTAAAGGGGTACTCCGCTGCTCAGCGTTTGGAACAAACTGTTCCGAGCGCTGGAGACGGGAGCTTGTGATGTCATAGCCCCGCCCCTTCATACCGTCACGCCACGCCCCCTCAATGCAAGTCTATGGGAGGGGGCGTGACGGCTGTCACGCCCCCTCCCATAGGCTTGCATTCAGGGGGCGTGGAGTGACGGCGCTATGGGGGCGGAGCTATGACATCACGAGCTCCCAGCGCCGGCTCCAGCGTTCACAACAGATTATTCCAAATGCTGAGCAGCAGAGTACCCCTTTAAGTTTAATGAGTTAACGCCAGATATCAGCCTTGAAGCGCGCGCAGCTCCTGAGCGTGCTTCATACTGCGGGAACGGGCACAGGGGGCGTGAATGCACACCCTGTGTCTATACTGATGAAAGTCTAACAGAGCAAACTACGACAGCTAAAATCTAGCAGACGACATGTAAACTTTTTGTATATACCCCTTCACAGTCCCTGCAGTACTCACCTCAGCCCTGTAGGGCAGGAATAAGGCACTGGCTAGGTTCCCTGTAATACCACTCAAAATATAGATGATGGAGATACGAAGCCAGCCTGCCAGCTTCTCTAAGTCACGTAAGACCGTCATCTGGAAAATCACCGACACCAAACAATGGATGATCCTGAAAGAATTTGGGGGAAAAAAAAATGCATCAGCCTTATTTTGTCAAGAATATAATAAAAAATTATAGAGGAACTATGTTCCATCCAAAACACTATCCACATTGAGCTAAAATAACATTTTATTCATATCCTTAAAACCCTATTACATCAAATATAAAGTAAATCCAAATATAATCATCAATTAAATAGACCAATAGTTCTCCTGTGATGAACACTTTTATATCCCGACGCGTTTCCCCAGCGGTTCATCAGGGGATCACAAACAGAGTAGATATACAAGAGTGGGGAAAGTTCATTATAAAGCAGCCTTTAAATTCAGAGGGTATAAAAAATTTAAAAATAAAACATATAAAAACTTATGTCATTCTTCTCTACCAGTTCTGCAATGCTTGTTTAGAAAAAAAACCTCACCCCAGGTTAGGGATATGGTTCTTAAAAGTTTCAGCCTATTTAAAGGGAAACTCTCACTGAAAAATGACTTACCCAGCATGAAGGAAAAGCGAGAGCCACAGTCTGTAAAACTGATCAGGGACTTCGGGGTTTAGGAATGGCAGTAAGCCGCACACCTCATCCAAACAGTGGACCTGTTAAAAACAGATAAAACCTTTTTATAGCTAACATTAAAAGGACAAGTATCATGTAAAAAAAAAAAAAAACTTAGATCACGGGGGGTTTTAGATCACCGGGGGTCCGAGCGCTGGCCCTTAACCCCCCCAAGGCTCACATATACAGCGGCGTGCCTATGAGAGAGCCGTTCGGCAATAACACCCCTGAAGAAGTCACCTAGGGGTGACGAAACGTGTTGGATTCAGGAGGGCACCTGTTTCACCACCTAGATTGTATACTGTCTCTGGTTCTTTTGCTTTTCCTGTGCCTACCCCTATATGTATGTGTGGGACTACTGACTGACAGGTTGTTTTATTACAAATAACTTGCTTAGGGGTTAGGCTATAACTCATATTACAGGTTCTGGAATTTACAGTGACCCCCCCGACCTACGATGGCCCCAACATACGATCATTTCAACATCGCATGTAAGGCAGCATCAACATGCGATGCTTTTGTATATCGGGGCCATCGCATAAACAGCTATCCGGCAGCCCAGACTGCTTCAGCTGCCACCGGATAGCCATTTACGGTGCCCCGTGTGCTCCGCTGACGATCACTTACCTGTCCTCGGGGCTCTGGCGCGTCCTCTTCAGGATCCCCTGCATCGTCGGTGCTCTCCATCGTCTTCATCCAATAGGAGCGGCGTGCGTAACGACGTGATGACAGCGACGGAGAGCGCGGATGCCAGGGAAGCAGAGGACACCCCGGGGACACTGCGACAGTGATGGAAGGCGACATCCAGGGCAGCGGTGACGAGCTGTGACGGTCTGGAGCGGAGGGGACACGTGAGTATAACCTCCAATACCAGTGGTCTTCAACCTGCGGACCTCCATATGTTGCAAAACTACAACTCCCAGCATGCCCGGACAGCAGTTGGCTGTCCGGGCATGCTGGGTGTTGTAGTTTTGCAACATCTGGAGGTCCGCAGGTTGAAGACCACTGTCCTATACTTTACATTGCACGGATCCCTCAACATGCGATGGGTTCAACAAACGATGGTCCATTGGGAACGGATTACCATCATATGTTGAGGGACCACTGTATATGTATACTGAGTCTATTATGTATGTATAGGTCTATGATGCTGATGAGACAGTATAGGGGACGCTAAGTATACAGGTTCTGGAATTTATATGTATACTGAGTCTATTATGTATGTATATGTCTATGATGATTATGAGGGGACGCTAAGTATACAGGTTCTGGAATATATATGTATACTGAGTCTATTATGTATGTATATGTCTATGATGCTGATGAGACAGTATAGGGGACGCTAAGTATACAGGTTCTGGAATATATATGTATACTGAGTCTATTATGTATGTATATGTCTATGATGCTGATGAGACAGTATAGGGGACGCCAAGTATACAGGTTCTGGAATATATATGTGTACTGAGACTATTATGTATGTATAGGTCTATGATGCTGATGAGACAGTATAGGGGACGCTAAGTATACAGGTTCTGGAATATATATGTATACTGAGTCTATTATGTATGTATATGTCTATGATGCTGATGAGACAGTATAGGGGACGCCAAGTATACAGGTTCTGGAATATATATGTATACTGAGTCTATTATGTATGTATATGTCTATGATGCTGATGAGACAGTATAGGGGACGCCAAGTATACAGGTTCTGGAATATATATGTGTACTGAGTCTATTATGTATGTATATGTCTATGATGCTGATGAGACAGTATAGGGGACGCTAAGTATACAGGTTCTGGAATATATATGTGTACTGAGTCTATTATGTATGTATATGTCTTTGATGCTGATGAGACAGTATAGGGGACGCTAAGTATACAGGTTCTGGAATTTATATGTATACTGAGTATATTATGTATGTATATGTCTATGATGCTGATGAGACAGTATAGGGGACGCTAAGTATACAGGTTCTGGAATTTATATGTGTACTGAGACTATTATGTATGTATATGTCTATGATGCTGATGAGACAGTATAGGGGACGCTAAGTATACAGGTTCTGGAATATATATGTGTACTGAGTCTATTATGTATGTATATGTCTTTGATGCTGATGAGACAGTATAGGGGACGCTAAGTATACAGGTTCTGGAATATATATGTGTACTGAGTCTATTATGTATGTATAGGTCTATGATGCTAATGAGACAGTATAGGGGACGCTAAGTATACAGGTTCTGGAATTTATATGTATACCGAGTATATTATGTATGTATACGTTTATGATGCTGATGAGACAGTATAGGGGACGCTAAGTATACAGGTTCTGGAATTTATATGTATACTGAGTATATTATGTATGTATATGTCTATGATGCTGATGAGACAGTATAGAGGACGCCAAGTATACAGGTTCTGGAATTTATATGTATACTGAGTATATTATGTATATATATGTCTATGATGCTGATGAGACAGTATAGGGGACGCCAAGTATACAGGTTCTGGAATTTATATGTATACTGAGTATATTATGTATGTATATGTCTATGATGCTGATGAGACAGTATAGGGGACGCCAAGTATACAGGTTCTGGAATTTATATGTATACTGAGTATATTATGTATGTATATGTCTATGATGCTGATGAGACAGTATAGGGGACGCTAAGTATACAGGTTCTGGAATATATATGTATACTGAGTCTATTATGTATGTATATGTCTATGATGCTGATGAGACAGTATAGGGGACGCTAAGTATACAGGTTCTGGAATATATATGTATACTGAGTATATTATGTATGTATATGTCTATGATGCTGATGAGGGGACGCTAAGTATACAGGTGCCCTGGGAGAGGTCCTAAGGGCTTCTCCCTGTAGTGGGAGGGCATTTATGTGCCTTTTAAAAAAAAAATTTAAATGGGGATCTGTGTAATTGGATGTGTTTACAATTTTTTGTGTATAGTCAATAAAGATTGACTTGTATTTATGAGATATTGGGTGTGCACTAGACGGTGAACTTTTTTTCTTCTTTGTGGTTCGGCAATCTTGGGTTCTCCCATAGAACTATATAGAGGGGCGTGGTGGCCCCCGATTCGGGTGGGGGTCGTGACGGGGGCGGCTGTATCGGAGAGCCAAGGGGAGGGGGGTAAAAAAGGCGCTCGGACCCTCCGCGATCTAAAACTTATCCCCTCTCCTTCGGTGAGGGGATACGTTTATTTACATGATACCTGTCCTTTAAGAACATGTAAAGGGGAACTCCAGCACTTTAAAAAACATGTACCCCTATCTACAAAGTGGTGGGGGGGGGGTCTGACTGCTGCGACCCCCTGCAATCTCCAGAACAAGGCCCTGGCTGTCCCTGCTGCATGGGGCTGGCCGTGACACCATGCATTGTCTATGGGAGTGTCAGAGAAACCTCAGTGCTGTCCATACATCAAGGAGAGCGGGGCCTTGTTCTGATGATCACAGGGGTCCCAGCGGTCGGATCACCCCCCCCCGTGATCAGACACTAATTCCCTATCTAGTAAATAGAAAATGGTAGAAACACATTGAGATCTGCAGATTCTGGTCAAAAATAATTCCGTAGTGTGCATGGCCATATATTGCAAGTACCTGCCACCTCCAGTAATATTCACCGCTATTTGCACGCTATCCAAAAAAATGTTCCCTACTTGCACACTTAAAGGAGTACTCCGGTGGAAAACTATTTTATTTTATTTTTTTAAATCGACTGGTGCCAGAAAGTTAAACAAATTTGTAAATTACTTCTATAAAAAAAAATCTTAATCCTTCCAGTACTTATTAGGGGCTTTATACTACATAGGAAGTTCTTTTCTTTTTAGATTTCTCTGATGTCATGACCAAAGTGCTCTCTGCTGACCTCTGCTGTCCATTTTAGGAACTGTCCAGAGTAGGAGAAAATCCTCATAGCAAACAGATGCTGCTCTGGACAGTTCCTAAAATGGACAGCAGAGGTCAGCAGAGAGCACTGTGGTCGTGACAGAAGAGAAATCTAAAAAGAAAAGCATTTCCTCTGTAGTATAAAGGCCCTAATAAGTACAGGAAGGCTTAAGATTTTTTTTCAATAGAAAAAAATTACAAATCTGTTTAACTTTCTGGCACCAGTTGATTTAAAAAAAAAAAAAAAAAAAAGTTTTCCCCCGGAGTAGCCCTTTAAAGGGGTTCTCGGGTGGAAAACTATTTTATTTTATTTTTTTTAAATCAACTGGTGCCAGAAAGTTAAACAGATTTGTAAATTACTTCTATTAAAAAAAAAAAAAATCTTAATCCTTCCAGTACTTATCAGCTGCTGTACACTACAGAGGAAGTTGTGTAGTTCTTTCAAGTCTGACCACAGTGACACCTCTGTCTGTGTCAGGACCTGTCCAGAGCAGAAGCAAATCCCCATAGTAAACCTCTTCTGCTCCCGACAGTTCCTGACACGGACAGAGGTGTCAGCAGAGAGCACTGTGGTCAGACTGGTAAGAACTACACAACTTCCTCTGGAGCATACAGCAGCTGATAAGTACTGGAAGAAATAAGATTTTTTTTTTTACAGAAGTAATTTACAAATCTGGATAACTTTTTGGCATCGGTTCAATTAAACAAAAAAAAAAAAAAATAATAAAATAAAAAAAAGGAAAAGTTTTCCAGCGGAGTACCCCTTTAAGTGGACACAAGTGTCTTGGTTAGTGAAAAACTAAAATTTGAATATATTAGGTTAATAAATTTGATTATATCAGGGAACGTTTTAAGCAGAGTTTTCCCACCAAGGTGCCTCTCCAGCTGTTGCAAAACTACAACTCCCAGCATGCCCGGACAGCCTTTGGCTGTCCGGGCATGCTGGGAGTTGTAGTTTTGCAACAGCTGAAGGCAACCTGGTCGGAAAGCATTGCAGTGAAGGCAACCCTATTCATTCAGCAATGTGAATGCTATGAACACAGAGAACAACATACCTGTGAACAAAGGGTGGCCTCTTCGTGGAAGTAACCATGCATGAAGGTACAGTATTCCCTTGTTGTAATTTCACAACTACAAAAGCAAAATATTGTAAATATATATATATAAAAGTGAAAAGTATTTTCCACCATCACTGCCCCGTTGTAAACCTTTCCTAATCCTATCTATGAACATGGATATCTCTAGGAACTTCTTCATAAGCAACTTCCTATGCACACCGCATTAAAGGGGTACTCCACTGGAAAACATTTTCATTTAAATCAACTGGTGCCAGAAAGTTAAAGGGGTTATCCAGGAAAAAAAACTTTTTTTTTTTTTAATACATCAACTGGCTCCAGAAAGTTAAACAGATTTGTAAATTACTTCTATCAAAAAAAATCTTAATCCTTTCAGTAGTTATGAGCTTCTGAAGTTGAGTTGTTCTTTTCTAAGTGCTCTCTGATGACACCTGTCTCAGGAACCACCCAGTTTAGAAGTAAATCCCCATAGCAAACCTCTTCTAAACTGGGCGGTTCCCGAGACACGTGTCATCAGAGAGGACTTAGACAGAAAAGAACAACTCAACTTCAGAAGCTCATAAGTACTGAAAGGATTAAGATTTTTTAATAGAAGTAATTTACAAATCTGTTTAACTTTCTGGAGCCAGTTGATATATAAAAAAAAAAGTTTTTTCCTGGAATACCCCTTTAAACAGATTTGTAAATTACTTCTATTTAAAAATCCTAATCCTTACAGTACTTATCAGCTGCTGTATGCTCTACAGGAAGTTCTTTTCGTTTTTAATTTCCTTTCTGTCTGATCACAGTGCTCTCTGCTGACACCTCTGTCCATGTCAGGAACTGTCCGGAGCAGGAGAGGTTTGCTATGGGGATTTGCTCCTACTCTGGACAGTTCCTAAAATGGACAGAGGTGTCAGCAGAGCGCACTGTGGTCATACAGATAGGAAATTCAAAAATAAAAGAACTTCCTGTGGTGCATGGAACAGCTGATAAGTACTGGAAGGGTTAAGATTATTTTAATAGAAGTAATTTACAAATCTATTTGAAGGGGTTATTCAGGAAAAAACTATTTTTTTTTATATATATATCAACTGGCTCCAGAAAGATAAACAGATTGGTAAATTACTTCTATTAAAAAAAATCTTAATCCTTTCAGTACTTATGAGCTTCTGAAGTTGAGTTGTTCTTTTCTGTCTAAGTGCTCTCTGATGACACGTGTCTCGGGAACCGCCCAGTTTAGAAGAGGTTTGCTATGGGGATTTGCTTCTAAACTGGGCGGTTCCCGAGACACCTGTCATCAGAGAGCACTTAGACAGAAAAGAACAACCTTAACTTCAGAAGCTCATAAGTACTGAAAGGATTAAGATTTTTTAATAGAAGTAATTTACAAGTCTGTTTAACTTTCTGGAGCCAGTTGATATATAAAAAAAAGTTTTTCCCTGGATAACCCCTTTAACTTTCTGACACCAGTTGATTTAAAAAGAAAATGTTTTCTAGTGGAGTACCCCTTTAACGTATACATGTTCAGGACACAACTGCTTTTTCTTCACAAAGCCTCGACGTCTGGCTTCATTATTTCCCCCCCCCCCCCAAATCGCCTTGGTTCTTACCTTCCCTTGGTCCCAATGCAACAGGGTCTTCCTTTGATTTCACAATCCATGTGTTTCAAGCCAGTGTGGTTGTTTTTGGGTTGGTACGTGCAAATCTTTAAAAAAAAATAAAAATAAATAAAAATAAAAAACCAACGTACGTTAGATGAGCCGGGCGACATTTTACAGTGACCCAAATGAATGCCACTTACCGGCCACTTAGTGATGTCATCGGCCCAGACGTGGGGGGTAATGGATGCAGGCTCTTCACAAGTCCTGGTGGATACAAAAGAAAGTAAAACTGATAAAGATGCAAGAAAACTTAAAAAGTGTTCTATAAACATTTGACAATATTTAAGGGGTACTCCGGTGGAAAACATATTTTTTTTTTAAATCAACTGGTGCCAGAAAGTTAAACAGATTTGTAAATGACTTCGATTAAAAATGATTTACTCTTCCAGTACTTATTAGCTGCTGTATGCTACAGAGGAAATGATTTTCTTTTTGAATTTCTTTTTTGTCTTGTCCACAGTGCTCTCTGCTGACATCTCTGTCTGTG
Source organism: Hyla sarda (assembly GCF_029499605.1). Classification (NCBI taxonomy): domain Eukaryota; kingdom Metazoa; phylum Chordata; class Amphibia; order Anura; family Hylidae; genus Hyla; species Hyla sarda. The sequence continues at coordinate 11,893,417 of NC_079201.1, read as the reverse complement.
TCAGGAACTGTCCAGAGAAGGAGCAAATCCCCATAGCAAACCTCTCCTGCTCTGGACAGTTCCTGACATGGACCGAGGTGTCAGCAGAGAGCACTGTGGTTAAGACAAAAAAGAGAAAAGAATTTCCTCTGTAGCATACAGCTGCTAATAAGTACAGGAAGGGTAAAGATTTTTTAATAGAAGTCATTTACAAATCTGTTTAACTTTCTGGCACCAGTTGAAAAAAAATGTTTTCCACCGGAGAACCCCTTTAAGATCGCACCCGGGTCTCAGTCCTGAGTTATATCCAGATGAAGCACTCTGTAGTGTGCTTCACTCCCCAGTCAGCTGCCAGATCCTAATGCTACTGTGCTCCATAGACTATAACGTATATATGTGGATCATGAGTCGGATAGGATGGCCGGCTGAGGAGAAAAGCGCGCAACTCCACCACCAATCAGGAGAATGAGCTGGGAGAAGCAGATGGTAGCGTGTACAGTGTATAGGGACATAGAATATTCTATATGTACAGAGTATGGGAAAGACTATATACTCCGCCCACCAGTTTTGTGAGAACTGCAAATTATATATGAAGCCTGCAGAGCAGAAATCTGCAGAAAAATGCCATATACAAGTTATTTAATGGCCACAAAAAGTGCTACTTCTCATAGACCACTCAAAGGGCAGCTTATCTGTAAAGCCACCTGAAATGTTAAGTATGTTTTTATTTAAAAAAAATTTGAACACTCATTTATATATATATATATATATATATATATATATATATATACCGTATATACACACATACACACACACACACACACACACACATAGAAATATACACTGCTCAAAAAAATAAAGAAAACACTTAAACAACACAATGTAACTCCAAGTCACTGACACTTGTGTGAAATCCCACTGTCCACTCAGGAAGAACACTGATTGACAATCAATTTCACATGGAACAGACAACACGTGGAAATTATAGGCAATTAGCAAGACACCCCCAATAAAGAAGTGGTTCTGCAGGTGGTGACCACAGACCACTTCTCAGTTCCTATGCTTCCTGGTTGATGTTTGGTCACTTTTGAATGCTGGCGGTGCTTTCACTCTAGTGGTAGCATGAGACAGAGTCTACAACCCACACAAGTGGCTCAGGTAGTGCAGATCATCCAGGATGGTACATCAATGCGAGCTGTGGCAAGATTTGCTGTGTCTGTCAGCGTAGAGTCCAGAGCATGGAGGCGCTACCAGGAGACAGGCCAGTACATCAGGAGACACGGAGGAGGTCGTAGGAGGTTAACAACCCAGCAGCAAGACCACTACCTCCGCCTATGGGCAAGGAGGAGCACTGCCAGAGCCCTGCAAAATGACCTCCAGCAGGCCACAAATGTGCATGTGTCCACTCAAACGGTCAGCAACAGACTCCATGAGGGTGGTATGAGGGCCCAAAATCCACAGGTGGGGGTTGTGCTTACAGCCCAACACGGTGCAGGACGTTTGGCATTTGCCAGAGGACACCAAGATTGACAAATTCACCACTGGCGCCCTGTGCTCTTCACAGATGAAAGCAGGTTCACACTGAGCACATGTGACAGAATCTGGAGACGCTGTGGAGAACGTACTGCTGCCTGCAACATCCTCCAGCATGACCGGTTTGGCGGTGGGTCAGTAATGGTGTGGGTTGGAATTTCTTTGGGGGGCCGCACAGCCCTCCATGTGCTTGTCAGAGGTAGTCTGACTGCCATTAGGTACCGAGATGAGATCCTCAGACCCCTTGTGAGACCATATGCTGGTGCAGTTGGCCCTGGGATCCTCCTAATACAAGACAATGCTAGACCTCATGTGGCTGGAGTGTGTCAGCAGTTCCTACAAGAGGAAGGCATTGATGCTATGGACTGGCCGCCCGTTCCCCAGACCTGAATCCGATTGAGCACATCTGGGACGTCTCGCTCCATCCACCACAGACTGTCCAGGAGTTGGTGGATGCTTTAGTCCAGGTCTGGGAGTACATCCCTCAGGAGACCATCCTCCACCTCATCAGGATCATGCCCAGGCGTTGTAGGGAGGTCATACGGGCACGTGGAGGCCACACACACTACTGAGCCTCATTGTGACTTGTATTAAGGACATTACATAAAGTTGGATCAGCCTGTAGTGGGGTTTTCCACTGTGATTTTGAGTGTGACTCCATATCCAGACCTCCATGGGTTGATACATTTGATTTCCATTGATAAGTTTTGTGTGATTTTGTTGTCAGCGCATTCAACTATGTAAAGAGGAAAGTATTTCATACGATTAGTTCATTCAGATCTAGGATGCATCTTAGTGTTCCCTTTATTTTTTTGAGCAGTGTGTGTGTGTATATATATATATATATATATATATATATATATTACTATATCACACATTTTAACATACAGACTGGTTGCTCATCATTTAGAATACAGCGTATTACATTGGGTTTAACAGAGTCTTGCAGTCAGGTGAGTGACAAATTTCTATTCCTGTAACTGAGCCAATGTGTCACCGCTCTGGGGCGACTGGGAAAGTACACGTGTCTAGGAAGCTGATCTTAACTTAGGACAATACATCTTGCACCAAGCAGACGGCTTTACTAAAGTAGCCAATGTAATCCAGGCGTGGGGTGGATGGCAGCTGGTCCGCAGGTAATGTGGCTCAGCAGGCCAGGAACGAAAAACACTTTTCAGTCACTCTACCTGCTCTAATGTTACTAATGGTAATAGCCAATAAAGTTTATTATTATTGTATAATTTCACATTAGAATATATCTGAACATGTAAAAAAAAATTAAAAAAAATAAAAAAGGTGAAAAATACAATACAATAAATACATTTCAATAAAATGTGTTCTGTTGTACCTTCAATCGGGAACAGTCACTACAATGTATAATGGGAAGAGTAAATTTAGATCAGTGTTTCCTAACCAGGGTGCCTCCAGCTGTTGCAAAACTACAACACCCAGCATGCCCGGACAGCCGAAGGCTGTCCGGGCATGCTGGGAGTTGTAGTTTTGTAACAGCTAAAGGATCAATGATCAGTTTCTTATTGGTTCATGATTTAAATTGTTGGTCTACGGGTCGTGAGCCTAGAGGCAGTCGGAAACCTGGTCCTAGGGGGATAAGATGTCTGATCATGGGGGGTCCGGCTCGGCCCCCCGGCGTTGTGAACTTTTATGTTTAGAACACCGGTTTTGGGCAGCCGTGGTCGTGACATCACGCCCCCTCCATTCATGTCTACGGCCCCTTTATTTAGTATGCCAGGGTGCCGGGATGGAGATCACGGGAAGTCCCAGCAGCCGGATCCTCAATGATCACAGTAACATAGTTCATAAGGTTGAAAAAAAGACCAGAGTCCATCAAGTTCAACCTATAACCCTATTAAGTCCCTATTGAGTTGAGTTCCGACATCTTATCCCCAAGAATTTCCTCTGTAGTATTCAGCAGCTGATAAGTACTGGAAGGATTAAGATTTTTTTAATAGAAGTCATTTACAAATCTGTTTAACTTTCTGGCACCAGTTGATTAAAAAAAAAAGTTTTCCACCGGAGTACCCCTTTAAAGATTGAGCATGAAGGAAAGGAGACATAAGAGGCTGAACTCACCGGGGGTCCTGATGACACACTGCACCAGACACTCTGCTCTCACCATCCTTCTCATACAGCAAAGGAGCATTATGTTCCGGCCACTTTATGAAAGTAGCCAAGGTTTCCTAGAAAAAAAAAAAATAAAGTTTTTTTTAATTTTACTGTAAATTGTTTTAACCTTGTAACATATTGCAGAATTATGTAAATGACAAATCACTAAATTCTTATTACTGGCATAAAGCTCCACTGAGGTAGAAGCGTGCCAATAATTACAGGGCTGTGCATACATTTCCCCTAAAAAAAATATTTTTTTGAATAAAACATAAAATATTTAAAGAAAAAAAATATATATATACATATTTGGTATCACCATCTCTATAATGACTCAAACTGTAAAAATATAATCACATGGTAATTTTCTTAAAAAAAAAAAAAAATACAATAAAATTATTTTTTTTAAAGTGCATAAATGACAGCAGTATTTAGTTACTCTGCCTTCCTAAAGATGAAAAAGGCAGCAATCAAAAAGTCATATGATACCAATAAAAACTACACATTTTTAAACCGACACAAAAAGACAAAATAAATAAATAAATAAATAAAGAGCCCCCTGCCCAGCTCAGTCAAGAAAAAAATATAACAAAATGTATGGTCTTCCAACAGTATTTATAATGCACAGTGAATGGCATAAAAAAAAAAATTATAAATATTAACAACGTTAATAATAACAATATTATTAATAACAATATTATGATTACAAATAATCATGCGAATAATAATGATAATGTTGCTATAATTATTAATAAAAATTATAAAAATATTGCTATTATTGATAATTATATATATATATATTTATATATACTTCTCTATACACACACAATATTAACATTATTTACAATAACAATATTATCAATATCATATTATTATTATAGTAAGTGTTTATATTATTACTATACTCAATAATATTAATATTGTTAATATATAAATATATATACGGTATATGTATTTCTCTACACACACACACAATATTAACATTATTAATAATAACAATATTATCAATATCATATTAATATTATAGTAAGTGTTTATATTATTACTATACTCAATAATATTAATATTGTTAATATATATATAAATATATATACGGTATATGTATTTCTCTACACACACACACAATATTAAAATTATTAATAATAACAATATTATCAATATCATATTAATATTATAGTAAATGTTTATATTATTACTATACTCAAATATATTAATATTGTTAATATTTATATATATTTCTCTAGACACACACAATATTAACATTATTAATAACAATATTATCAATATCATACTATTAATATTATAGTAAGTGTTTATATTATTACTATACTCAATAATATTAATATTGTTAATATTTATATATATTTCTCTATACACACACAATATTAACATTATTAAAAATAACAATATTATCAATATCATATTAATATTATAGTAAATGTTTATATTATTACTATACTCAATAATATTAATATTGTTAATATTTATATATATTTCTCTATACACACACAATATTAACATTATTAATAATAACAATATCAATATCATATTAATATTATCGTAATTGTTTATATTATTACTATACACAATAATAATATTGTTAATATATATAATAATATATAATATTAACAACATAAATCATATTAATAATAATAGTATTATTATTATTAATAATGGGAATAATAAGGATAATAATAATATTGTAAATATATATATATATATAAATATATTAACAGTATCAATAATAACATTACTACTATTATTAATAATAAGAACATTACTACTACTATTATTATTATTAATAATAATGATAAAAACAATGCTAAATTGGCAGTATTTAGTTACTAGGCCTTCCTATTTGTCCTTTTGCCCCTCGGATCTGCATGTATAATATGCGACTCCTAACCAGGGCTGTATATATTAGACGGACAGGAGAGATATCTATAGTTACCCACAGAGATGTATTGTATAAAGCTGAATTAACCTGAAGATCCGAGAAAGACGCAATTCTACTGCACGTCAATATCAAACTAGAATTTGCTGGTGAGTGAGCGCCTCCTACTGGTGCACTATAGTAAGCAGGGTAAGGAGAGAAACATTCCATCAGGCAATGCAAAGTCTTACCGAGCACTCCCGACGTTGTGTTTGTACGCAGCCGGAATTATCATTCTGAATGCAGCAGCCGGACTGGCGTTCCAGGTCGTGTTCTCTTTTTATCAGGTTCTCGATTTGGACGTCTCTCCGTATGCAGGGGGAAAACTTGGCGCCCAAGTGGATGAGAGAGATCTGAAATGACAGGTTTTAATAGTCAGTGATCATCCTGTAGCAGTGTTTCACAAGCAAGGTGCCTCCAGCTGTTGCAAAACTACAACTCCCAGCAAGGCCGGACAGCCGGAGGCTGTCCGGGCTTGCTGGGAGTTGTAGTTTTGCAAACTAATTTAGCAATAAAATCACAAGAAAAAAAAAGAGGGAGACCCCTTTCTTCCTCAGGTCCGTCTATCCATGTTACTGTGACAATGTACAATACTACTTACGGAGCTCGGACCTATCCAGAAGTTTTCTTGTTGTATGTACTTGACACTTTCGTATACACCTTTATTCCGTAAGACCTATGCACAAAAAATAAATAAATAAATAAATGGAAGGAAGGAGAAGAACCCCCCCCCCCCCCACCCCCCAAATATTAAAATAAATAAAAATTATTAAAAAAAGGAGATTATTTTGTACTCACCGTAAAATCTCGCTCTCGTAGCCTTCATTGGAGGACACCTATACTGATGGGTATAAGCTCTTCGCCACTAGGAGGCGCTGACACTAGGAAAAAAAAAAAAGTTGGCTCCTCCCCGGCAGGATATACCCGCCCACTGGAAGTGAGGTAATCAGTTTTTTTCACAAAGCAGTAGGAGAAGCCAACAAAGAAATATGTCCGAAGGACCCTAAAAAGAATCCGGGATGATAAAAAAGAAACAAGAATTGGAAAAGAAAATCCGGACAAAGAATGAAGAAATGGGTGGGTGCTGTGAGACCCAGCAGACAAAAGTCTGGCTGACTGGCATCAGTCCTAAGAACAGTGGTCCCTCAACATATGATGGTAATCCGTTCCAAATGGACCATCGTTTGTTGAAACCATCGTATGTTGAGGGATCCGTGCAATGTAAAGTATAGGACAGTGGTCTACAACCTGCGGACCTCCAGATGTTGCAAAACTACAACACCCAGCATGCCCGGACAGCCGTTGGCTGTCCGGGCATGCTGGGAGTTGTAGTTTTGCAACATCTGGAGGTCCGCAGGTTGAAGACCACTGATATAGGAAGTTGTACTCACCTGTCCCCGCCGCTCCGGACCGTCACCGCTCGTCACTGCTGCCCTGGATGTCGCCTTCCATCGCTGTCGCCGCGTCCCCGGGGTGTCCCCGCCGCTCCGGCAAGGCCTCTGCTTCCCCGGCATCCTCGCTCTCCGTCGCCGCCATCACGTCGCTACGCACGCCACTCCTATTGGATGACGGGACGGCGTGCGCAGCGACGATGGAGAGCGCCGACGATGCAGAGGATCCCGACGAGGACGCGCCGGAGCCCCGAGGACAGGTAAGTGATCGTCACCGGACCACATGGGGCACCGTACACGGCTATCCGGTGGCAGCTGAAGCAGTCTGCGCTTCCGGATAGCAGTTTATGCGATGGCCCCGACATACAAAAGCATCGTATGTTGATGCTGCCTCTGAGAGACCATCGTATGATGAAATGATCGTATGTCGGGGCCATTGTAGGTCGGGGGGGGGGGGGGGTCACTGTACCTGCAGGGACCCTCATCCAGAGTCCTTACACCAGCAGCGAGGTACGTGAGATGGGAGACCGACAGCGATGGAGACCGTACAGACAACAGTCTGGCTGAACAAGTACACTGACAGGTGCTGGAGAAAAGGGGACAGCCAGATAGGCGATCACTGTATCCCTCTGTCACCTGTGGGAGGGAGGAGAGGCCGAGGAGCCATGGATAGTATCCCCCCCCCCCCGCCTTGGGAGAACGGGGGAGGCTGAGGAGCCACGGAATACATCCCTGTACCCCATCTAGAGTCCATAGGACACGCTGGGACACGACTTTGTACACTTCCACAGCAATGAGGTACTGGAACTCCAGCCGCAGATACATCAGCTGAGTGATGTGAGGAAACCACGCAGACCACTGACTGGCATGGGTCCATAGTAGACAACGGGTCACTACGTCTGATACCTCACACAGCAGTGGGATACCAAAGTGCCAGCCAAGGACGCGACAGCTGAGAGATGAGTGACAGGCGAGGCTACTGTCCGGCATATCAACATCAGGACCAATCCATGCCCACGCAGGGACACTCCCATGGAGACCTGGCACTAGATGGGAGGATCCAGAGCCCTAGACGTGGATGTGGCAGCCTGTGGAGGAGGGAATCATACTGTATGACATGCCACCGGTGTCTTGCCTAGGTAGGGAGGGACTGGAATTCGGCCGTGGGCACGACGGGGATGACATGGCACTCAGAATATATCAGTTTACGGGGGATCGGGAAATCCCTGGCAGTAACCCGCCACGTCGCTGCGCATATGTTCCCTGACAGAGTGAGAACCCTGCAGAAAATAGATACGCCAGAGGCATACCTCGACTGACAATGTAAATAGTCTAAGGCAGGCCTCCGTACAGGGTGACTGAAGGAATAAAAGCGGCCCCCGATTCCATCCCTAGAAAAGGCACCCTGCAGATATTATACTGATAAAAACAGATGTGACAGGCTAAGGCTGTAATAGCGCATGGTTGCCACAAGGGGGAGCTCAAGAAGCAATGAAAAATCCAGGGCGCAGTACAATTGATTGCCACAAGAGGGCGCCAAACACCACCAAATGGTCTGAGTGACCAGTGGTGAATATTTATTTATTTTTTAAACTTTGACAGAATGCCTGCCAAGAAGGGAGGGCGCGCTAGAAGAACACCACCCCCGGAGACGGCCTCAGACTAGGGGAAGCACAGGGGAGCTGTAGGTCTCTGGTCAGCCCATAAAGAACGCGGCAAGGACATTGTGCCTGGCCGCAGCAGATAAGAGTAAGCAGTCTGGTGTGGCCACACTGAGAAGGCGGTCAGCGCTGCCTGCAGCTGTAGGTCTCCGGTCAGCCTAATAAAGAACACGGCCAGGATATTGCGCCTGGCCGCACAAGGTAGTAAGCGGGCAGATAACGCCCCCACTGGTGAAGCAGATAACTGCGCAGGACCAGAGACCCGCTGCCCCAGAGACTGAAACTGGGGCTGCAGCATAGTCTCCAGCCGGTAGTAAAGATAACGTGTCCAGGGTACTGTGCCCGGCAGCAATACATGTGGGTTAGAAATCCGTGGCCCGAAAAGGGGGTAGGGAAGGTGCACCAGACTGTCCCCTCCAGAATGGCGCCAGAGGCCATGAGAGGTCCGGCCCAGAACAGCCATGTGTAATGGTGGCTGAAGAGCTGGGCACACGAGAGAAAGGGAACCCCTGGATGAGCAAGAGGGAGGGAGAGGGGGAAGGGGGGTTGTAGTACATACTCACCTACAGCTCCATCTTATACTCACCCTGACGTTTTCAACCAGCTTATGGCCACGCTGCATCGTACCAGGCTGGGATAGCGTGGGGGACCCAGACCAGGGTACAACCTCCAGGCGCTGGCCGTTGGCCATAAGGGGTTGACAGCCCATACTGTTATGTTCCGTGCCCCTTTGTCGCCTATGGGGGAACAGGTAGCGCCATGCTCCTGAACCCCCACCGGAAAAAGGGAAACAAAAGGGAGATAAAAACCTAACTAAACATCCCTTACTAGAAAATAAAAAAGACCAGGTCTGGGGAGCACCAGACCTGTGTGTCTTGCCTCCTACTGACACTAGCTAAAACTGATTACCTCACTTCCAGTGGGCGGGTATATCTTGCCAGGGAGGAGCTGACTTTTTTTTTTTCCTAGTGTCAGTGCCTTCTAGTGGCAAGAGCATATACCCATCAGTGAGGTGTCCCCCAATGAAAAGCAGCCGAGAAATACATAAATATTTAAAATTATTATAATAATAATAATAATAAATCTATTAAAGCGGCTATCCAGTAACAGTAAAAAAAAAGAGCAAATTTCTTTCAAAAACAGCTCCACTTCTGTCCTCAGGTTGGGTGTACTTACAATTCTATTCACTTCAATGGAACTGAGCTGCAGGACCACACCCAACCTGGAGACAGACTGGGGAGCACTTTTTTTTTAAAGAAATTAGCTCAGTTTTTTTTTTTTTTTTTATTATTCCTGGATAACCCCTTTAAAGGGGTACTCCGCCAAAAAACGACTTATCCTCTATCCATAGGATCTCCAGGCCGGCAGCGGCAGCGTCCGGAGCACGGAAGATTGGAGCTTCCACGTTCGTGACGTCACTCCATGCCCCCTCCATTCATGTCTATGTGAGGGGGCATGATGGCTAGTACGTAGCCTTCACACCTCCTTCCTATAGACATGAATGGAGGGGGCGTGGTGGCTGTGTTCGCCAGTCATACGGCATGGAGCAGCGTTCGCTCTGTGTACGGATGTCTGGTGTGCCGTGCCAGAGATTGAGGGGGTCCCCAGCGGTGGGACCCCTGCATTTGGACATCTTATCCCCTATCCTTTGGATAGGGGATAAGATATTTTTTGGCAGACTACCCCTTTAAGGCAACACGATGTATCGCAACCGCATTGCGATTTTTGCAAATTGCAATATGTCGATATGGGCAGGTCGTGGATCAAGAGCTTGTCTCAAGGGGGAAGAAGAAAGAAGACTAGGAACTGCCACTTACCAGTTCGGTGGTGGTGTGCTGTGCAAATCCAATGGGGGCGATGCCATATGTACCAATGGCTAAAAGAGTGATAAGCAAATGAACAAATGTGATCCAGTAAGTGAAATAAGGCCTGGAAACAAAGACAAAAATTTTTTTTTTATAATAATAATAATAATACAAACGGAGACAATACATTTCTGTATATAAAATTATAAGGAGTTTGCACATTAGCGCAGATATGTATGCCAAACCGGTCATGCTGGAGGATGTTGCAGGCAGCAGAACGTTCTCCACGGCGTCTCCAGACTCTGTCACGTCTGTCACATGTGCTCAGTGTGAACCTGCTTTCATCGGTGAAGAGCACAGGGCACCAGTGGTGAATTTGCCAATCTTTGTGTTCTCTGGCAAATGCCAAACGTCCTGCACAGTGTTGGGCTGTAAGCACAACCCCCACCTGTGGACGTCGGGCCCTCATACCACCCTCATGGAGTCTGTTTCTGACCGTTTGAGTGGACACATGCACATTTGTGGCCTGCTGGAGGTAATTTTGCAGGGCTCTAGCAGTGCTCCTCCTGCTCCTCCTTGCACAAAGGCGGAGGTAGCGGTCCTGCTGCTGGGTTGTTGCCCTCCTACGACCTCCTCCACATCTCCTGATGTACTGGCCTGTCTCCTGGTAGCGCCTCCATGCTCTGGACACTATGCTGACAGACACAGCAAACCTTCTTGCCACAGCTCGCATTGATGTGCCATCCTGGAAGAGCTGCACTACCTGAGCCACTTGTGTGGGTTGTAGACTCAGTCTCATGCTACCACTAGAGTGAAAGCACCGCCAGCATTCAAAAGTGACCAAAACATCAGCCAGGAAGCATAGGAACTGAGAAGTGGTCTGTGGTCACCACCCTCAGAACCACTCCTTTATTGGGGGTGTCTTGCTAATTGCCTATAATTTCCACCTGTTGTCTGTTCCATGTGAAATTGATTGTCAATCAGTGTTCTTCCTGAGTGGACAGTGGGATTTCACACAAGTGTCAGTGACTTGGAGTTACATTGTGTTGTTTAAAGGGGTTATCCAGGAAAAAACATTTTTTTACATATCAACTGGCTCCAGAAAGTTAAACAGATTTGTAAATTACTTCTATTAAAAAAATCTTAATCCTTAATCTTTCAGTACTTCTGAGCTGCAGAAGTTGAGTTGTTCTTTTCTGTCTACGTGCTCTCTGATGACACCTGTCTCGGGAACTGTCCAGAGTAGAAGCAAATCCCCATAGCAAACCTCTTCTACTCTGTGCAGTTCCCCAGACAAGCAGAGATGTCAGCAGAGAGCACTGTTGCCAGACAGAAAAGAACAACTCGACTTCAGCAGCTGATAATTACTGGAAGGATTAAGATTTTTTAATAGAAGTAATTCACAAATCTATTTAACTTTCTGGAGCCAGTTGATATATAAAAAAAAGTTTTTTCCTGGAATACCCCTTTAAAGGGGTACTCCGCTGGAAAACATTTTCTTTTAAATCAACTGGCTCCAGAAAGTTAAACAGATTTGTAAATTACTTCTATTAAAAAATCTTAACCCTTCCAGTACTTATCAGTTGCTGCATACTACAGAGGAAGTTCCTTTCCTTTTTGAATTTCCTTTCTTTCTGACCACAGGTGTCAGCAGAGAGCACTGTGGTCAGACAGAAAGGAAATTCAAAAAGAAAAGAACTTCTTCTGTAGTATACAGCAGCTGATAAGTACTGGAAGGGTTAAGATTTTTAAATAGAAGTAATTTACAAATCTGTTTAACTTTCTGGCACCAGTTGACTTAAAAAAAAAATTACAAAATTAAAAAAAAAAAAAGTTTTCCAGTCCGGGCATGCTGGGAGATGTAGATTTGCAACAGCTGGAGACACACTGAGTTTGGGTGTAAATGGGAGAAATTAATATGAAACAACAAGGATCACGTGACAAATCCAACTCTGATTGCAACACCCTATGATGACAAACCAAAGGGTCATGTGATGTCACCAGACGAAACGTGACCATGAGCGGGAGTCATCACGTGATCAGCATGCCATAACCCCTTTAACCCCTTAACAACAATGGATGTAAATGTACGTCATGGTGACGTGGTACTTAACGAACCATGACGTACATTTACGCGCCGCTATTATCGCGAGCACCGGAGCTATGATTGTAAAAAAATGTAAAATAAAAAAAAATGTAAAAAAAATGTGAAAAATCCCCGCCCCCAATAAGAGAGTAAAACGTCTGTTTTCCCATTTTACCCCCCAAAAATCATTAAAAAAATAATGCACATATTTGGTATCGCCGCATGCGTAAAGCGCCGCGTGCGTTAATTATCCCGTACGGTGAATGGCGTAAATGTAATTTTTTTTTTTTTAAGTCCAAAATTGCGGCTTTTTTGTCACATTTTATTCCAAAATTTTTTAAAGAAAAAATGTACAAAAAGTAAAACCTAAGCAAAAGTGATACTGATAAAAACTACAGATCATGGCGCAAAAAATGAGCCCTCATATCGCCCCATATACGGAAAAATTTGAAAGTTATAGGCGGTCAAAATAGGGCAATTTCAAACGTACTAATTTTGTTAAAATGTTTTGAGATTTTTTTTAAGCGGTACAATTATAGAAAAGAATATAATATGGGGATCATTTTAATCGTATTGACCCACAGAATAAAGAAAAACATGTCATTTTTACCGGAAAGTGTACAGCGTGAAAACAAAACCTTCCAAAATTTGCTAAATTGCGGTTTTCAGTTTTCCCACATAAATAATATTTGTTTGGGAAAGGGAAAGTTGCCCAGTTGCCCATAGCAACCAATCAAATCGCTTCTTTCATTTTCCATAGGCCTTGTTAAAAATGAAAGCGGCGATCTGATTGGTTGCTATGGGCAACTCAGCAACTTTTCTTCTGGACAGGTTTTGATAAATCTCCCCCCATGTGTTTATATATATCTTCTATACCGACCGTACGTCAGTGCCATTTCTCACCTGTGGCTGTCGATATGTTCCAGCTGGGTCTGCACAGTGCTGCTGATACTCCTCCTGTACGTCCTATTTAACCAGTTCCCCACCACTCCCAAGCCATAACTGCGCTTCTTCCGGTCGAACGCGAAATGCTTGACCTGAGACGCAATGCGCTTCCCTCTACGCGGGTGGCCCGGTAAAGTCGGAGATGGCTTCAAATCTTTACTGTCAGGAAAGAGAAGATTGTTTTTGTTTTTTTTTACATTACCACTCAAAAATACTTCACAGAAAAATGGTGAGATGGAAAATTGTATAAAAAACCCTTAGGCTATGTTCACACGGCAGAATTTCTGCACGGAATTATGGAGTAAATTGTGCGGACGTTAAAAGGGAGATTTTTTTTGTACTCACCGTAAAATCTCATTCTCGTAGCTTTCATTGGGGGGAAAGTTATACTGATGGGTATAACCACAGTGCTCTCTGCTGACACCTCTGTCCATTTTAGGAACTGTTCAGAGCAGGAGAGGTTTGCTATGGGGACTTGTTCCTACTCTGGACAGTTCCTGACATGGACAGAGGTGTCAGCAGAGAGCACTGTGGTCAGATGGAAAAGAACGACACAAATTCCTCAGTAGCATACAGCAGCTGGTAAGTACTGGAAGGATTAAGATTTTTAAATAGAAGTCATTTACAAATCTGTTTAACTTTCTGGAGCCAGTTAATATGAAAACATTTTTCTCGGTCGCTCTTCATTGGGGGACACCAATACTGATGGGTATAAGCTCTTGCCACTAGTAGGCGCTGACACTAGGAAAAAGAGTCAGCTCCTCCCTGGCAGGATATACCCGCCCACTGGAAGTGAGGTAATCAGTTTTGTCACAAAGCAGTAGGAGAAGCCAACAAGAGAAATGTCTGAAGGACCCCAGAAAGAATCCGGGATAAAAACCCAAGAACCGGAAAAGATTATCCGGACCAGAAATTAAGAAATGGGCGGGTGCTGTGTCCCCAATGAAAGCTACGAGAGAGATTTTACAGTGCTCTTCATTGGGGGACACCTATACTGATGGGACGTACCAAAGAAGTCCCTGGGGTGGGAAATAACTGCCAGAGAAAGGGACACAGTCAAGAGACTGAACCCCATCCATCTGCAAGGCTTGCGAGCGGGACCCTTAGCCGAAAGATAACTGGGGCCCAGAAACTGAGCGTCTGGAAGCCCACAACCCATGGAGAAGGGCCAGGAAGCCAAAAGGAAGAGACCGGAGACCAAAAGTCCGATGGGCCCTAACCATGCAGGAAGGATATAGGACAACACATTCCAAGGAAACTACGGAACCACACAGAGGACTAACCCGGCTGGTAAACACAGAGAAAAAAAGGGGGGGGGGGGGGCAAAGAGAGAACCCCATCCAGCCGATGGAAGAGAACGCCATCACGCCCCCTCCCATAGATTTGCATTGAGGGGGCATGGCTGTGAAGTCACGAGTCTCCGCCCCGCATCGACAGTTATCCGGCACGGAGCAAAGTTCGCTCCGTGCACCGAATGTCTGGGGTGCCGCAGCTGAGAACGCAGGGGTCACCAGTGGCGGGACACCCCCGCGATCAGACATCTTATCCCCTTATCCAAAGGATAGGGGATAAGATGCCTAGGGGCGGAGTAGCCCTTTAATACAGTAGGTGTTAAGTCTATGGGGCCATTCAGAGAAGCCGGACAGAGATCAGCGCAAGCCGGGTAAGGAAGCGATTGGTAAAACAGAGGTCCCTGACCGCATCCTACCAGGCACGACTGCCTGCAGAATCCTCATCCAGTCACCGACAGAACAGAGCGGCTGTCTCTATTTAAGTCTATGTGACTTACTTATAGCGAACAAGATGTAGGAAGCGGCCATCTTGTCAGGCTAAAAGGTGGTCAGCGGACACCTGATCTATTCAGACAAGAGGCACAGATAGGAGCACTACTTTAAAGAATACGAATACACTTACGCAGTAGTGATGGGTCCCTCTGACTTATCTTCAGGAGTCGGCATTTGAGCCCTAAAAGCCGCAGATAGGGGAGGAGATTCAAAGACATCATCAGGCATGGAGAATGCTTCATCGTGCATATCAACCTGTGCAGGGAAAACATTGAATGAAGAGACAGGAATGCTGGTTAGCAATAGAGATAGAATTCTTGCCGATAATTCAGATTTCAAGAGTCCACCATGACAGCGCCACCAGAGACATCAAATAAGGCGGTAAGGGAGGGACAACAAAACGCCAGATCCAGGGAGGAGGATAGGCTCAACTTGTAATGTATGTGGACCGGACCATATTGCTGTGAGAGGTTGCAATTGCCCCGGTAGACTGCACCTTCAATGCGATTCAAAAACGGTTTATATGTTTTACATGTTATCTCCTTCTTATAGAAATCATGCCCACTAGGGGTCCCCATACCATCCAGAACATAAGCCTGCCCGGCTGCAGCATCATCTTTGTCCCAGCTGAAGCACAGGCTGGGGCAAAGTCCAGGAAGTGAGGGCGGGACTAGCACTCCTCTGTGCTCACTCCTGTCCTATCAGACTGCAGCATTAAAAAAACAGAGAAGAGGGGGCTACAGAGCAGCCTGCAGTGATTGGATGAAGAGACCCAGCACAGCAGACTCAGGGAGGAAGATGAGTCATGCAGAGTGAGGCCTCCCCCCTCCCTCTAAAGCAACAAATGAAAACCAAGTAAGCCAGAGAAAGAAGGTTTTTGTGAGGGAACTATAGGTGCTAGACACATAATTATTTGTACGTGATCAAGATAAGGGACTGAGCAACATAATATTTTGTTTTGTGTGAAATATTACAGGTACACTAAGTCCAACGGGACCTTCTTTAACCGTGACTTTGTATTCTTTATAAATTGTTGTTTTTAACCATCTTAAAATATGGTGTGAATGTTAGATCTCAACTCATCTTTTCTGACAGATTCTGCCATTTGCTGTCCTCATGCTTCAAAAAAAGCTATGGCGGTAGCTTTTTTTTTTTGGACAGATTGTCACATGATTTTTTTTTTTTTTTAACCACTCTTAATTCTTTAAAATTGGAGGAGCGGTCTCCCTGGACAGGATGACTTGGAATCTGTGCTTCCCAATCCTATATATACTTACATTTGTAGTTATGGAACCATAGGGTCCCCGATTTTCTTTTCAGCCACCAGTTTAGACATTTTTCGTACTTGGGCTGAAGAAACCAGTTCCAGATTTGTTTTTGAAGTGGATATGAATGATATTTGCCCTATGGCAGTGCTGAGACTACGAGAGGTCGTGACTCCTAGGATGGACATCCCATCACTTATGGATCGAGAATTTCTTTGGAAATTCTGTTATCCTAATTTTTAAGACTTAGAACAGATTTTTCCAACCAAGGTGCCTTTGGCTGTCCGGGCATGATGGGAGCTGTAGATATGGAACAGCTGGAGGCACTCTGGTTGGGAAACGCTGCATTAGGTTGTAGTCCTATCTCCCCTGGAGTGCAGCAAATGCAACCTGGAGAAATCCACATTGGGAAGGGACACCCAGGACCGATCCCCAGACTGCCTGGCTAGTAAATTATTGACGCTGCCGCCAGCCATAGGATCATGCAGGGAAGACTTCTTTACACTTACAGGAACAGAGGCTTTTTCACCTCTGTTTTTCTGTTCCTTTTAGGGCCAAGAGGTACCGTATATACTTGAGTATAAGTCGAGATTTTTCGTGCTGAAAACGCCCCCCCTCGGTTTATACTCCGCCTGTTAATTGCTTCTCAGTGGTCTTCAACCTGCGGACCTCCAGACGTTGCAAAAGTACAACTCCCAGCATGCCCGGACAGCCAACGGCTGTCCGGGCATGCTGGGAGTTGTAGTTTCGAAACATCTGGAGGTCCGCAGGTTGAAGACCACTGCGGCCTTCGTCATCATCCAGACCCCCCCTTTAGTTTTCTACTCCCCTCCCCTCGGTGGGAAGGAAGGGTGAGCTGGTTCGGGCCATCTATGATCCAGGGACCGTCCGGTGGGGAGGGTTAGTCGTTGTGGGCGGTCCATCTTCACCGTGAGGCCCTCTTCTGCGCTCCGGGCCGGCTACAGACTAGTGATGTTGCCTTGACGACGACGCACAGGGACGTCCACGCGCAGAAGACGTACCTGCGCATGAACGTTCCTGTGCGTCGTCGTCAAGGCAACATCACTAGTCCAGGGCCAGCCTGGAGCTGAGAAGAGGGCCTCCCGATGAAGATGGACCGCCCGGAATGACTAACCCTCCCCACCGGACGGTCCCTGCAGCATAGATGGCCCGGACCAGCTCACCCTTCCTTCCCACCGAGGGGAGGTGAGTACAAAACTAAAGGGGGGTCTGCATGATGACGATGGCTGTCCGGGCATGCTGGGAGTTGTAGTTTTGCAACATCTGGAGGTCCGCAGGTTGAAGACCACTGATGAAGAGAATGACGGGGGTCTGGATGATGACAGGGGGGGATGATGTATTTCCCACCCTAGGCTTATAGTCAAGTCAATAACTTTTCCTGGGTTTTTGGGCTGAAATCAGGGGCCTTGGCTTATATTCGGGGCGGCTTATACTCGAGTATATACGGTAGTCTCTGTCTAGTAGTGATGTCATGGTGGTACAAAAAAATACAATAATCTAGAAAGAAAAGTTTCTTGCCTTACTGAAGAAGGAGGAATCAAGTGTGTCTGGACCATCTACTGTATCTTCATCCATATAACTAGGATAAGCAAAGCTGGACTTCTGCCCAGCTTTTCGGCTGTGGGGGGTGTCCAGTATAGGGCGACCCTGGGAAGACATTTAAACATAAGGTTACATAAGGCATAGAGACGCATTAATGTGCAAATGGTGTGATGTCATAATTGAACACTGTTGATTCTTTACCGTACCTTAATAATAGCAGCTGCAGCACGGAAGCTCATGTGTGCCACGCTTTCCCTCTTACGTCGTGGCAAACGGGTGTACCCCGACCGTACGCTGGTGAAAGACGTCAGCGACATCATTCCAGGAGTCACCGGGGCCACTCCCGTGTGGGGGGTTCTCGGCCGGTCCACCTCATCCAGATGTCGAAACGCACGTCCTCGCGCCAACGGGTCCACAATCTAGAGAGAAGACGGAAACAGAATCGGGAAATTCACAGAGATTGGAGCAAAATTTCATTCATGTTTTCATTATTGATATTAAACTGGAAAACTCCTTAAAATGGAGATCTGCGGTGTATAACACTTCTCTATCCGCAGGATAAGGGATAAGTGTCTGATCGCGGGGGGTCCGAACTCTGGGCCCCCTTGCGATCTACTGTACGGGGCCCGGATCTCCCATGCAAGAGGCGTGTCGGCCACAGCATGAAGCCGCGTCCGATACGCCCACTTTATGTATCTCTATGGGAGAGGCGGAGATGCAGCGTTCATGTGTCCCTGTCTCCCATAGAGCTGTATGGGGGGGGGGGTCACGTGTCGTCGGCCGTTAATGCCGGGTCTCCGTACAGCTGGGGATAAGTGTTGTACACCGCAGATCTCCTTCAACTTTTAAGCATACTAAATGGATTTGAATCATTAAAAAAATTATAATAATAAAAATTATAAGATTAATCATAATAACAACCGGCTTCCGCTTGACATTTAACACTATGTCGCGCACACTTGTAACCAGAATTTATCATCTGGCGTGCCCCTGCAAAATTGCATGCACAGAGTAATTTTGCGCATTGACTTGCAAACCAAATTTTACATCAAATTTTTTGCACTATTTTTTTACGATGTCTTTGGTGGCTTTGTCATTTCCGGGAGAGCGCGGCTAGCAGATGCACTGGTTGGTGTGCCCCGAATTTTTCACTTGCACAAAAAATTATTTATGAGCTGTCACCACCATGGGCACCATGTGCGCAACATAATAAGCAGGTTTCACGCTGCACAAAAATCGGCGCTGATGATGAATTCCCCATTCAGTGTAAACTAAGAAACTCTATTGAGGGGAAGATTTATTTTGCGCAATGTGAAACCTGCTACTCAAAGTTTGTGGTTTTCCAAACGTATTATGCTGCTCACTTTCCTTCATAAAATTGCGCAAAAGACGGGAAGCCCCAGGATAGTGCATAAATAATTTCTTACACAACCAGTGAAAAATTCAGCACACCAACCAGTGCATCTGCTGAACGCACCACCTGGAAGCGCGCAACTAGACACTGAAGACCGCATATAAATAGCGCAAAAATTTTATGATTTTGCACGCAATTTTGCAGGTGAATGCCAGTTGATTAATTCCGGTTAGGCTTAGTTCACATTGCCCTTTGCATCGGTCGCGTTCAGGGTCTGTTCGGCTGAACGAACCCTGAAACGAGCCGCAGCACAACTGACACTGCCAGGTCCCGACAAATGGCATTCAAGTAGTTATACAGAACATAAAAATGTAGCAAAATTAAGGGATACTCCGGTGGAAATGTTTTTATTTTTAAATCAACTGGTGCCAGAAAGTTAAACAGATTTGTAAATTACTTCTATTAAAAAATCTTAATCCTTCCAGTACTTATTAGCTGCTGAATACTAAAGAGGAAATTCTTTTCTTTTTGGAACACAGAGCTCTCTGCTGACATCACGAGCACAGTGCTCTCTGCTGACATCTCTGTCCATTTTAAGAAGTGTCCAGAGTAGGAAAAAATCCCCATAGAAAATATATGCTGCTCTGGACAGTTCCTAAAATGGACAGAGATGTCAGCAGAGAGCACTGTGCTCGTGATGTCAGCAGAGAGCTCTGTGTTCCAAAAAGAAAATAATTTCCTCTGTAGTATTCAGCAGCTTATAAGTACTGGAAGGATTAAGATATTTTTTAACAGAAGTAATTTGCAAATCTGTTTAACTTTCTGGCACCAGTCGATAAAATAAAAAAAAGGTTTCCACCGGTGAACCCCTTTAAATGATGAGTTAATATCCAAGTAAAAACACGCTGCGCAAGCAAATTGGCAAGTGGGCGCCGCTTGATCCATTCCCCTGTAGGTTACCGGCCTACCTTGGGCAGCCGGCAGGTGGCAGGAGACTCCGTGGTCTGGAAAGATGGCGTTTCCTGGCTCGGCAGCTCCATGTCCCTTTGGTACTGGGGTTTAAGTTTTCCATAGCGGAGGCTGCAGTGGCGAAGACTTTTGCGCTGCCACTGTTGTCTCTTCCCTTCCCAGTCATTGCTCACGCCGAACCACTGCGCCGTGCCTCTGAGGGAAGGAAAAAATAATAATAGACGAGTTTCAAAACCCAACCCATTTTGGGACTTTTTTTTTTCCCCATAGGTATCTCTCTACATCCGCATGCACCGACAGCCTCCAAATCCAAGTGATTCCAAATCCATAGTGATGCCCATAGTCTTATCAATATATCAATATGATCCATATGTCATAAGGGTTTTCTAAGGGGTTGGTTCTATCTATCTTTGACTAGAGCAGGGTTTTCCCAACCAGAGCCCCTCCAGCTGTTACAAAACTACAACTCCCAGCATGCCCGGACAGCCGTTGGCTGTCCGGGCATGCTGGGAGTTGTAGTTTTGCAACAGCTGGAGGCACCCTGGTTGGGACACAGCACCCTAGAGATAAACAAGCTCTTTGTCACATGACACTTACTTTCTTATGCTCTGTGAAAGTGACGTCTGTCTTCTGAAGCCCGGCCTATCCCCTGCGGCGCCATCTTCTACCCGCCTTGGTTCTTGCAGGCTGACGCTCTTTTGGTACAGTGGTTTGGTAAGAGGCTGTAAAAGGAAATACATATCAGCTGGCCGGCATAAAGGAAAGTAACAAAGTGTGTACATACATTATAGCATCTATATACACCAATATATAGATACAGCAGAGCACATAAAGATTTATATATATATATATATATATATATATATATATATACACACACACATATACACACACACTTTTTTTTAATACATTTTAAGTAGTTATTTTGTTATATATATATATGCGCATCTATATACACCAATATATAGATACAGCAGAGCACAAGTTTTTTTAAATTTATACATATATATATATATATATAAACACATTTTTTATTTTATCATACACACACACACATTTATCTACACCAATATATAGATACAACAGCGCAAATTAATTTTTATTATATATATATATATATATATATATATATATGCACACACACACATTTTTTTTAAATACATTTTAATGAATATATATATATATATATATATATATATATATACACACACACACACACACACATACATCTATATACACCAATATATAGATATAGCAGCGTCGCGGGGCGATCCGATCATCCATTTTACCGATCGCACTACTGCAGATGCCGTGATCTGTATTGATCACGGCATCTGAGGGGTTAATGGCGGACATCAGCGCGATCGCTGATGTCCGCCATTACCGGCGGGTTCCTGGCTGCTGATAGCAGCCGGGACCTGCCGCGCATGACACGAGCATCACTCTGGTGCTCTCGGTCATGTACAGGACGTAAATGTACGTCCTGGTGGCTTAAGTACCAGGGCACCACGACGTACATTTACGTCCTTTGCCGTTAAGGGGTTAATGTATAAAATGTGTTATTTTTTTTTGATTTATTGATTACTATTAATTTAGATTATTATTATAATGATAACTTTTATTAGGTATTGAGAAAAATTTGTCAATTTATTATTTGATTATTTTTAAATGTATTTATGTATGTAAATATTATTATAATTATAATAGCAATTAATATTAATAATATAAAAACAATAACAACAATAATTATTATTTGATATTGATTTTTTCTTGCAAAATGAGTTTTTATTTGTTATGGCTCCACTTTGGTGTATATTAGGTATTGAGAAAAGTTTATTTATTATTATTAATAAATATATTTATTATTAATAATAATAATAATAATATTTTACATTTATTTTTTTAGCAGACAGTTCTATTTCTTATGGCTACACTTTGGCGGACATATTAGGTATTGAGAAAAATGTGTTAATTTATTATTTATTGATTATTATTTTACATGTATTTTTTTTCTTGCAGAATGAGTTCTGTTTTTTATGGCTTCACTTTGGCGTTACATATTATGTAGTACGAAAAAAAATAGCCACACTTTCGCTGTTTGCTCTGTTCGGGCCAACAATTTTTTTTATTTGCATTTTTTTGCAGGTGATGCCAGTAGCCACAATCTAGGTACTTAGATGGTCTTTAAACTGTGGACCCCCAGCTGTGGCAAAACTACAACTCCCAACAGGCCCGGACAGCCAACGGCTGTCCGGGCATGCTGGGAGTTGTAGTTTTGCCACAGCTGGAGGCACAGTGTTTGGGAAACACTGGACTAGACTATCTACCCCATTGTTTCACAAACACTGTGCCTCCAGCTGTGGCAAAACTACAACTCCCAGCATGCCTGGTTGGGAAACACTGGACTAGACTATCTACCCCATTGTTTCCCTACCAGGCATGCTGGGAGTTGTAGTTTTGCCACAGCTGGAGGCACAGTGTTTGGGAAACAATGGGGTAGATAGTCTAGTCCAGTGTTTCCCAACCGGGCATGCTGGGAGTTGTAGTTTTGCCACAGCTGGAGGCACAGTGTTTGTGAAACAATGGGGTAGATAGTCTAGTCCAGTGTTTCCCAGCCAGACATGCTGGGAGTTGTAGTTTTGCCACAGCTGGAGGCACAGTGCTTGGGAAACAATGGGGTAGATAGTCTAGTCCAGTGTTTCCCAGCCGGGCATGCTGGGAGTTGTAGTTTTGCCACAGCTGGAGGCACAGTGTTTGGGAAACAATGGGGTAGATAGTCTAGTCCAGTGTTTCCCAGCCAGGCATGCTGGGAGTTGTAGTTTTGCCACAGCTGGAGGCACAGTGCTTGGGAAACAATGGGGGAGATAGTTTAGTCCAGTGTTTCCCAGCCAGGCATGCTGGGAGTTGTAGTTTTGCCACAGCTGGAGGCACAGTGTTAGGGAAACAATGGGGTAGATAGTCTAGTCCAGTGTTTCCCAACCGGGCATGCTGGGAGTTGTAGTTTTGCCACAGCTGGAGGCACAGTGCTTGGGAAACAATGGGGTAGATAGTCTAGTCCAGTGTTTCCCAACCGGGCATGCTGGGAGTTGTAGTTTGGAAACTTCACAGCTTGTAGACCGTTTGACTATAGTATCTGAAACATTACATATCAGTCCTACACAATAAGACAATAGGATCTTATTCTTGCTAATTGTTTGGTACCCGTAACTGCTTGGCCTC